>NC_066567.1:1026645-1036645 GCF_024679095.1 Eriocheir sinensis | reverse complement strand
CCGGAGAGGTCCAGTGTGGCGTTGGGGAGAGGCGAGGAGTTGATGTCCCGCAGCCTCCCGTCCTGACACACCGCCTGCTGGATGTTCTGCTGCGCTACCCCCTTTGTCTTCTCCTGCCGAGGGGGAAGAAGGGTTAGCAAGGCGATGGTGGTGGTTAGGAAGAGTGTGTGTGTGTGTGTGAGTCAGTGAGTGTGTGTGTGTGTGTGTGTGTGTGTGTGTGTGAGCAGTGAGTGTGTGTGTGTGTGTGTGTGTGTGTGAGCAGTGAGTGTGTGTGTGTGTGTGTGTGTGTGTGTGTGTGTGTGTGTGTGTGTGTGTGTGTGTGTGTTGGGGTGAGATCGAACGGGAAAAACAGTGATACCAAAACAAAAAGATATGCATGATTTATCTAGTTGTGTTTTTCTGAATTATATATAACATTTTTTTTTTTTTAAGAGCAGAGGAGTCAGTTCAAGGGCATAATAAAAAGGAAACATGTATGAAAAAAAAGCCCGCTGCTCAGTGCTCCTAAGCTCTACAGTAAGTTAAAACAATGAATAATGGATAGGTTCATGTATACAAAACTGACCCCTCTCTCTCTCTCTCTCTCTCTCTCTCTCTCTCTCTCTGTCTTATCACGTGTATCCGGAACGCTCGGGGCTTCGGTGAGTTCGAATCATACAAATCTTCGAACTTTTGAGGCTTCACTGACGCACGGATTCACATTTGTAGAAACGTGACATTGCAAAAGCCACGTGACATATTCTCTCTCTCTCTCTCTCTCTCTCTCTCTCTCACCTTTTGCCATATAAAGACATTGTGGATCATGGCACACCCGCAGAAGATGATGCCCACGCCGATGAAGACCGAGGTGAGGATGGCGGGCGTGGACTGGAAGTGGATGAAGGTGTACAGGATCACGCCTGGGGGGGGGGGGAGGGAGAGAACGGGAAATAAGTTGCCATTGGGGTCTTGCCTGCGCCGCGACAGACTGGGGCCGACCACCTAACCTAACCTAACCTAACCTAACCTAACCTAACCTAACCTAACCTAACCTAACCTAGCCTAACCTAACCTAACCTAACCTAGCCTAACCTAACCTAACCTAACCTAACCTAACCTAACCTACCTGAGCCATAGGGGATAAGCCTTGGAGGAGGAGGAGGAGGAGGAGGCGTAAAAAATAAGTAAATAAATAAATAAATCAAAAATAAAAAGCCACATACACACAGACTAACATAAAAGGAGTAAAAAGGTTGAGGAAATAAATCTTCCCTCGTTGTAATACTTCCTCCCTGACCTTCCACCTGACTCATTCACTTATAGCGTCTTCCATTTAGCGTAACCTGTTTTTGGGTCGTGATCTGTAGAGTCCCTTATAGAGTCCCGACTACCTAAGATTTGGACGCCATTATTGGGCCTGTTTTCGCCGTGCTTTTCAAACGCTAGCACACGCTCTCGTGGTGAAAACAGGACCAATAATGGCGTCCAAATCTTAGGTTGTCGGGACTCTATCTATTAAGGGACTCTACAGATCACGACCCAGAAACAGGTTACGCTAAATGGAAGAGGATATAATTCAACGCGTCGTCGCCAGGTATCCCTCGCACCTGTCCACCTGGTCGTCGCATTGTCCGAGGTGATGAGCAATATCACGATGAGACGGATAAAGAGCAAGGGATGTCGTGTGGTCGTTCTCAGCCACAACACGTAACTTGAGTCGTGGTAGTGGTGGTGGTGGTGATGGTTGTGGTGGTAATCTCAAACCTGTTCTTGTAGTGTCTGTTTGTCGTTGTGTTCGTGTTCTTTTGCGCTCTTATTTACTTTATTTTTCCTTTCTTTATTATTATTATTATTATTATTATTATTATTATTATTATTATTATTATTATTATTATTATCTTATTTAACTTCTTTTTCTTATCTTTATCTATTTTTTCCATCATCATCTCGTTCTTAATTACGTTCTTCTTTTTATCACTATTATTATTATTATTATTATTATCATCATCATCATTATAGTATTACCTGTCATTAATATAGTAGTAGTAGTAGTAGTAGTAGTCGTAATAGTAGTAGTTAGTAGTAGTAGTAGTCGTAATAGTAGTAGTAGTAGTAGTAGTAGTAGTAGTAGTAGTAGTAGTAGTAGTAGTAGTAGTCGTAATAGTAGTAGTAGTAGTAGTAGTAGTAATAGTAGTAGTAGTAATAGTAGTAGTAGTGGTAGCAACATAACACCCATTACCACCACCAACAACAACCACCACCACCACCACCACCACCATCACCACACCTACAATTAACCTTCCCAAACTTACCT
Source organism: Eriocheir sinensis (assembly GCF_024679095.1). NCBI lineage: Eukaryota > Metazoa > Arthropoda > Malacostraca > Decapoda > Varunidae > Eriocheir > Eriocheir sinensis. The sequence goes on along the minus strand of NC_066567.1, from coordinate 1,034,352 downwards.
GTGAGGAAGATGGGGACGGAGACGAAGAACCCCCCCACGGCACACACGCGGGACACCGAGGACTGCCTGAGGTACTTGCTCATGCTGGAAGAGAACACGAACATATGAGAACCAGGAGAACTGTCACCCTCGAAGCCGGTAAGGTCCACGCGGCGCCTCTAAACACAACGTAACCTTATTTCTATGGCAAAGGAGGAAGGTCAGGGGCGCTAAACTCAGACAGAACAAAGAAACAAGCATAGAAAGTCCCCTAATCGTTGCGAGAGAACACAGAACATGAACACTAGAAGAACAGTCACCCTGGAAACCTCTGAACAAAACGTAACCTTATTTCTATGGCAAAGGAGGAAGGTCAGGGGTGCTAAACTCAGACAGAACAAAGAAACAAGCATAGAAAGTCCCCTAATCGTTGCTAGAACACTAATCATGAACACTAGAAGAACAGTCATCCTTGAAGCCTCTGAACAAAACGTAACTTTATTTCTATGGCAAAGGAGGAAGGTCAGGGGTGCTAAACTCAGACAGAACAAAGAAACAAGCATAGAAAGCCCCCTAATCGTTGCGAGAGAACACAGAACATGAGAACCAGAAGAACAGTCACCCTGGAAGCCGCTGAACACAACGTAACCTTATTTCTATGGCAAAGGAGGAAGGTCAGGGGTGCTAAACTCAGACAGAACAAAGAAACAAGCATAGAAAGTCCCCTAATCGTTGCGAGAGAACACAGAACATGAACACCAGAAGAACAGTCATCCTTGAACCCTCTGAACACAACGTAACCTTATTTCTATGGCAAAGGAGGAAGGTCAGGGGTGCTAAACTCAGACAGAACAAAGAAACAAGCATAGAAAGTCCCCTAATCGTTGCGAGAGAACACAGAACATGAAAACCAGAAGAACAGTCACCCTGGAAGCCGCTGAACACAACGTAACCTTATTTCTATGGCAAAGGAGGAAGGTCAAGGGTGCTAAACTCAGACAGAACAAAGAAACAAGCATAGAAAGTCCCCTAATCGTTGCTAGAACACTACTCATGAACACCAGAAGAACAGTCATCCTTGAACCCTCTGAACAAAACGTAACCTTATTTCTATGGCAAAGGAGGAAGGTCAGGGGTGCTAAACTCAGACAGAACAAAGAAACAAGCATAGAAAGTCCCCTAATCGTTGCGAGAGAACACAGAACATGAACACTAGAAGAACAGTCACCCTGGAAGCCTCTGAACACAACGTAACCTTATTTCTATGGCGAAGGAGGAAGGTCAGGGGTGCTAAACTCAGACAGAACAAAGAAACAAGCATAGAAAGTCCCCTAATCGTTGCGAGAGAACACAGAACATGAACACCAGAAGAACAGTCACCCTGGAAGCCGCTGAACACAACGTAACCTTATTTCTATGGCAAAGGAGGAAGGTCAGGGGTGCTAAACTCAGACAGAACAAAGAAACAAGCATAGAAAGTCCCCTAATCGTTGCGAGAGAACACAGAACATGAACACCAGAAGAACAGTCACCCTGGAAGCCGCTGAACACAACGTAACCTTATTTCTACGGCAAAGGAGGAAGGTCAGGGGTGCTAAACTCAGACAGAACAAAGAAACAAGCATAGAAAGTCCCCTAATCGTTGCTAGAACACTACTCATGAACACCAGAAGAACAGTCACCCTTGAAGCCTCTGAACACAACGTAACCTTATTTCTATGGCAAAGGAGGAAGGTCAGGGGTGCTAAACTCAGACAGAATAAAGAAACAAGCATAGAAAGTCCCCTAATCGTTGCGAGAGATCACAGAACATGAACACCAGAAGAACAGTCACCCTCGATGCCGGCTGGTCCACGCGAAGACTCCGAAACCCACAACTCTTTCTCTCTTTTTTACGGCACAGAAAACAGCTCAAAGGCAACACACACAGACAGAACAGACAGACAAACACAAACTAAGCCTGATACTCCCTTTCCCCGCTCAAGCATACAGGAGTGGCCAGACGAGAGGATATCACTGGACTTATAAAACTACCCTTGGAAATCCCACTCTCAAACCCGCCATGCATGAGAGAGAACACGAGGAGGAGGAGGAGGAGGAGGAAAGAAGATACGGAGAGGAGGAAGAGGAGGAGGAGGAGGAGGAGGAAGACTTGGGCACCTGTCTGTCATGTGAGGTGACTGTGAGTACTACCCTCCTCCTTCTCCTCCTCCTCTTCCCATTCAGCTCATCTTCCTCTTCCTCCTCCTCCTCCTCCTCCCATTCAGCTCATCTTCATAGTTTGGTGGTCAGGAGCCTTTCCCTAAGCTACATCTCTCTCTCTCTCTCTCTCTCTCTCTCTCTCTCTCTCTCTCTCTCTCTCGCTCTCTCTCTCTCTCTCGCTGCTCTCCTCTCTTGCTACCTAACTTCCCCTCCCTCCTACCTCCCTTCCTCCTCCTCCTCCTCCTCCTCCTCCTCCTCCTCCTGGTAGGCACCCTGGAGGCTACTTCCTGGTATCTGGCCACGCGCAGGTCAGCCAGTCAGCCTCTCAACCAACCAGTCAGCCAGTCTTTCAATCCCTCGGTCAGTCAGTCAACCAGTCAGCCAGTTAGCCAGACAGCATTTCCATTCCTCGGTCAGTCAGTTAGTCAGCGAGTTAGTCAGACAGCATTTCCATTCCTCGGTCAGTCAATCAACCAGTCAGTCAGTCAGTCAGTTAGTTAGTTTTTCAATCCCTCGGTCAGTCAGTCAACCAGTCATCCACTCAGTCAGTCAACCAACCAGTCACTTTATCAGTCAGTCAGTCAGTCAGTCAAATACCAAAATACCTAACCCGCCAGTCATCCAGTCAGTCAAATACCAAAATACCTAACCCGCCAGTCATCCAGTCAGTCAAATACCAAAATACCTAACCCGCCAGTCATCCAGTCAGTCAGTCAGTCAAATACCAAAATACCTAACCCGCCAGTCATCCAGTCAGTCAAATACCAAAATACCTAACCCGCCAGTCATCCAGTCAGTCAAATACCAAAATACCTAACCCGCCAGTCATCCAGTCAGTCAGTCAGTCAATTACCCAAATAGCGACACCGCCAGTCATACAGTGAGTCAGTCAGTCAAATACCAAAATACCTAACCCGCCAGTCATCCAGTCAGTCAAATACCAAAATACCTAACCCGCCAGTCATCCAGTCAGTCAAATACCAAAATACCTAACCCGCCAGTCATCCAGTCAGTCAGTCAGTCAAATACCAAAATACCTAACCCGCCAGTCATCCAGTCAGTCAGTCAGTCAAATACCAAAATACCTAACCCGCCAGTCATCCAGTCAGTCAAATACCAAAATACCTAACCCGCCAGTCATCCAGTCAGTCAAATACCAAAATACCTAACCCGCCAGTCATCCAGTCAGTCAGTCACAAAAATACCAAAATACCTAACCCGCCAGTCATCCAGTCATCCAGTCAGTCAAATACCAAAATACCTAACCCGCCAGTCATCCAGTCAGTCAAATACCAAAATACCTAACCCGCCAGTCATCCAGTCAGTCAGTCAGTCAAATACCAAAATACCTAACCCGCCAGTCATCCAGTCAGTCAGTCAGTCAAATACCAAAATACCTAACCCGCCAGTCATCCAGTCAGTCAGTCAGTCAAATACCAAAATACCTAACCCGCCAGTCATCCAGTCATCCAGTCAGTCAAATACCAAAATACCTAACCCGCCAGTCATCCAGTCAGTCAAATACCAAAATACCTAACCCGCCAGTCATCCAGTCAGTCAGTCAAATACCAAAATACCTAACCCGCCAGTCATCCAGTCAGTCAGTCAGTCAAATACCAAAATACCTAACCCGCCAGTCATCCAGTCAGTCAGTCAGTCAAATACCAAAATACCTAACCCGCCAGTCATCCAGTCATCCAGTCAGTCAAATACCAAAATACCTAACCCGCCAGTCATCCAGTCAGTCAGTCAGTCAAATACCAAAATACCTAACCCGCCAGTCATCCAGTCATCCAGTCAGTCAACACCAAAATACCTAACAAGCCAGTCATCCAGTCAGTCAGTCAGTCAAATACCAAAATTCCTAACCCGCCAGTCATCCAGTCATCCAGTCAGTCAAATACCAAATACCTAACCCGCCAGTCATCCAGTCAGTCAGTCAGTCAAATACCAAAATACCTAACCCGCCAGTCATCCAGTCATCCAGTCAGTCAAATACCAAAATACCTAACCCGCCAGTCATCCAGTCAGTCAGTCAGTCAAATACCAAAATACCTAACCCGCCAGTCATCCAGTCAGTCAAATACCAAAATACCTAACCCGCCAGTCATCCAGTCAGTCAAATACCAAAATACCTAACCCGCCAGTCATCCAGTCAGTCAAATACCAAAATACCTAACCCGCCAGTCATCCAGTCAGTCAGTCAGTCAAATACCAAAATACCTAACCCGCCAGTCATCCAGTCAGTCAGTCAGTCAAATACCAAAATACCTAACCCGCCAGTCAGTCAGTCAGTCAAATACCAAAATACCTAACCCGCCAGTCATCCAGTCAGTCAGTCAGTCAAATACCAAAATACCTAACCCGCCAGTCATCCAGTCAGTCAGTCAGTCAAATACCAAAATACCTAACCCGCCAGTCATCCAGTCAGTCAAATACCAAAATACCTAACCCGCCAGTCATCCAGTCAGTCAAATACCAAAATACCTAACCCGCCAGTCATCCAGTCAGTCAGTCAGTCAAATACCAAAATACCTAACCCGCCAGTCATCCAGTCATCCAGTCAGTCAAATACCAAAATACCTAACCCGCCAGTCATCCAGTCAGTCAGTAAAATAACAAAATACCTAAACCGCCATTCATCCAGTCATCCAGTCAAATACCAAAATACCTAACCCGCCAGTCATCCAGTCAGTCAAATACCAAAATACCTAACCCGCCAGTCATCCAGTCAGTCAGTCAGTCAAATACCAAAATACCTAACCCGCCAGTCATCCAGTCAGTCAGTCAGTCAAATACCAAAATACCTAACCCGCCAGTCATCCAGTCAGTCAGTCAGTCAAATACCAAAATACCTAACCCGCCAGTCATCCAGTCATCCAGTCAGTCAAATACCAAAATACCTAACCCGCCAGTCATCCAGTCAGTCAAATACCAAAATACCTAACCCGCCAGTCATCCAGTCAGTCAGTCAGTCAAATACCAAAATACCTAACCCGCCAGTCATCCAGTCATCCAGTCAGTCAAATACCAAAATACCTAACCCGCCAGTCATCCAGTCAGTCAGTCAGTCAAATACCAAAATACCTAACCCGCCAGTCATCCAGTCAGTCAAATACCAAAATACCTAACCCGCCAGTCATCCAGTCAGTCAAATACCAAAATACCTAACCCGCCAGTCATCCAGTCAGTCAGTCAGTCAAATACCAAAATACCTAACCCGCCAGTCAGTCAGTCAGCCAGTCAGACAGAGAGAGAGAAAAAAAAATCACTTAAAATGCTATGCCGACTAACAGAAGAGGAGGAGGAGGAGGAGGAATGTATGAAGGACTAACGGAGGACAATCATAAGAAGAAGAAACAAACAAACAAACAAACAAACAAACAAAATAAAGATAGAAAATGGGACATGAAAAAATAAGAAATTAAAGAAAATGAAAAAAAAAGAAAGAAAAAAAATTAAGAAAATGACGATGGAATGTGAGCTAGATGAGAGAGAGAGAGAGAGAGAGAGAGCACCCCCCCAACAGCCTTCTCGCTTTCCTTTTTAACACTAAAGAGCTTGTCGTTTAGGAGCAAAGGAGTGGACTTTATGAGCCACCTCTCTCTCTCTCTCTCGCTCTCTCTCTCTCTCTCTCTCTCTCTCTCTCTCTCATACCCGTACCCTGCCCATGGACTCTTTCTCCCCTTCCTCCTCCTCCTCCTCCTACTACTACTACTACTACAACGTCTGCAGAGCTCAACCAACCATGTCAAAGCCTTTACCACAACTCCCACGGCTACTGCTTCCCCTACGCCCCCCCTCACCTCTGCCCCTCCCCCCACCCCTCCTGCCACCCCCGCTGTGAAGTGAGGCAAGTAACTCGACTCTTCAGAATACTCTATAAGGCTCATCCGGTATTGGGTTCAGGGAAGGGGAGAAGGGAAGGGAAGGGAGGAAAGGAGGGAAGGGAAGGAGCGGGGTTGTCGCGGGGTCACAGGGCCACGGGGGTGTCAAGGGCCACAAGACACACATTCCCAAGGGTCACACCACTCATTCCGCGGCCACAGTACTCCCCCCGCGGCGCCGCGCACACACACACACACACACACACACACGCACGTACTCACCGCTCCTCGCCGTTGGGGGACTTGGCCAGCTTGATGGCGAAGATGAATTGCGCGGCGCAGATGAGGAGGCAGCTGAGGTCCAGGGACAGAGTGAGGGCGGCCAGGGCCAGCGTCACCTCCTGCACGCTGTCGGCGTCCGCGGCGAGCGGCGTGAGCTCCACCAGGAAGGTGAGCGCCAGCAGCGCCAGCAGCAGCGAGGTGAGGCACAGCAGCCCCAGCGAGGTGAGGGCGCCGCGCGAGGCCGAGGCGCGGGTGAGGGTGATGAAGCGCGGCAGCAGCCCCGCGGCGCGCTGCTTGCTGGCCAGCGTGGCCTTGGACACGTCCGCGGGGGGGATGGGCGACAGGTGGGAGATGTGCGACAGGTCCGTCAGGTGGGAGTGGTCGCGGGAGTGGTCGAGGCCCGTGGTGCGGGTGACCGTGGTGGTGCCGGGGCTGCCCGACCCCGAGTTGCCGCCCACCGAGTGCTTGGACGAGGACAGGGAGCTCATGTTGAGGGCCGGGTGGTGGCGCCCGCCCGCCGCGCCGTTCACCTTGACACTGAGCACCTGCTGCGGCGGCGGCGAGGCCAGGTGCTGCTGCTGCTGCTGCTGGAGGTGGAGGTGGTGGTGGTGCAGGCCCGGCAGCGTGGCCCCGCTCGGCCCTTGACTGGCCCCGCCGCCCAGGGAGCCGCCCTCCAGAGCTGCTGCCGCCCCCGCCGCCTGTCGCCCCGCCACGGTCAGCATGTGTTTGAGCATAGCAGCGGCGCGGGGGCCGGGTGGCATCAGGGCCGCGGGCCGCAGCACCACCCCACCATGCCCGGGGCGCCGCCCCCGCCGGGGAGGCAGCGTGGCGGGCGGCGTCACGGGCGGCGGGGGCGGGGCATCTCCCGGGGCCGCCGCCGCGCACACCTGTGGGGGAGAAGCCGATGAGTGATGGGGCAGGTGTGTGTGTGTGTGTGTGTGTGTGTGTGTGTGTGTGTGTGTCAGGGCAGCACTTGTGGGGCCTCATCGGCCCGCCAAGGCTTCCCTTCCGCCACGATTAAGTGCTGAGCCTTATTCTGCCTTAACCCTCAACCCCTGCCCTGCCCTGCCTGCCGTGCCGCGCCCTGCCTGGCACTGTGCACCCAGGGTCGGGGCGGGGCGTCACCCGGGACCAACGGGCCGTCAGCCTGACTCTCGGCAAACAGTGCCACGGTTTCCCGGCAGCCCCGACCCGCCCGGAGGGAAAGCTGCCTCTGCCTCCCGCCCTACACCCCTTCCTTTCTCCCCACGCCCCTTCCTTGCCCAACCTCCCTACACCCCTTCCTTACCTTCCCTCCCTACGCCCCTTCCTTGCCCAACCTCCCTACGCCCCTTCCTTACCTTACTTCCCTACACCCCTTCCTTACCTTCCCTCCCTACACCCCTTCCTTCCCTCCTCGCCCTCCTTTCTGACATTC
>NC_066567.1:986645-1016645 GCF_024679095.1 Eriocheir sinensis | reverse complement strand
GTAAATGAATAAGACAAGAAAAATAAAGGAGAAAAAAAAAGAGGAAGAGGAAAAAGAGGAAGAAGAAGAAGAGGAAGAAGAAGAAACATTAAAATTATCGAACTATGAAATTACCAGAAGACTTTACCTCCTCCTCCTCCTCCTCCTCCTCTTCCTCTTCCTCCTCCTCCTTATCTCCCGTCATCTCTCCATTGAGCCTCCGGTAGTAACGAACTTTGGAGGAGAGAATGATTAATGGAGGGAAGAAAGGAGGGAGGGAAGGAGGGAAGGAAGGAGGGAGGGAAGGAAGGAAGGAAGGAGGGGAGGGAAGGAGAGGAAGGAAGGAAGGGAAGGGAGGGAAGGATCATTGGTCATATATGTGCTTTTCGTCTCTCTCTCTCTCTCTCTCTCTCTCTCTCTCTCTCTCTCTCTCTCTCTCTCTCTCTCTCTCTCTCTAATGTTTTTTTTCTACTGTTCCTTCGTTTCATTTTCTTTCTTTTCTTAATTCCTTTTGTTTTTCTTTCTTACATCTCTCTCTCTCTCTCTCTCTCTCTCTCTCTCTCTCTCTCTCTCTCTCTCTCTCTCTCTCTCTCTCTCTCTCTCTAATATTTCTTTTTTCTTTCTTATTTTCTTTCTTTTCTTACATCTCTCTCTCTCTCTCTCTCTCTCTCTCTCTCTCTCTCTCTCTCTCTCTCATATTTCTTTTTTCTTTCTTATTTTCTTTCTTTAAATACATCTCTCTCTCTCTCTCTCTCTCTCTCTCTCTCTCTCTCTCTCTCTCTCTCTCTCTCTCTCTCTCTCTCTCTCTCTCTTGCTGGTCAGGGTCAAACCACTTCCACTTTCACGACAGCTGGACTCCCCCCTCCCCCCTCTTCCTGACCCCCCATGGCAAAGACTGGACACTGCCCCCCCGCCCCCCTCTCTTGACCCCCTCACCTTCTCCCCTCTCTCTCCCTCTTTTCTTCTTCCCTTTCTTTCTCTTCCATTTCTTTACTCCTCTCTCTCTCTCTCTCTCTCTCTCTCTCTCTCTCTCTCTCTCTCTCTCTCTCTCTCTCTCTCTCGCTTTCCTTTCCTTTAGTCTCCCTTTCTTTCTCCTCCCTTTTCCTTCCATTCTCTTTCCCTCCCTTCTCTATCTCCTTCTCTTATTTTTCCCTTCCCATTCTCTCCCTTAATTCTCCCTTCCTCTCCCTTTCCTTACTTCCTTCCCCTCCTCTTCCCTCCCTTTCTTCTCCTTCTCCTTTCCCTCCCTTTCCTTACCTCCCTATCTATATCCACGTTCTCATTTATCTCCCTTCACCTTCTCCTCCCTTTCTTCTCCCTTTCCTTACCTCCCTATCTTACGTTCACCCTTTCCTCCCTTTATATTCTGTCCACATTTCTTCCTCCTCCTCCTCCTCCTTCTTCTTCTTCTTCTTCTTCTTGTTTTCTTATCTATTTTCTCCTCTTCTTTTCTTCTCCTCTTCTACTTTCAATTTTCTTCCTCTTTCTTATTCTTTCTGTTTAATCATCTTGCTTATCTTCCTTTCTTTCTTCTCTTCTCCTCCTTTTTTTCATATCTTTGCTTGTAACTCAATCATTTTTTCTTTTCCTCTTTTATTTTCTACTTTCAATTCTCTTCCTCTTCCTTTTCTCTCTTCCTCTTTCTTCTTCTCACTGTTGTTTTCCTCTTTGTCTTCTTCCTTTCTTTTTTTAACTCTTCTGTTTTGTTCCATTTATCTCCTTTCTTCTCTGTTCCTCCTCCTCTTTCTTCCTCTCCTCCTATATATATTAATTTTCCTCCTCATCTTCTTCCTTCCTTTTCCTCCTCCTCTTCCTCTCCTTATTCTCCTCCTCCTCCTCCTCTTCCCTATAACATCTGCTTCCCTGCATTCTCTTCCTCTCTCACCCCCTTTCCTCCTCCTCCTCCTCCTTCTCCTTATCTTCCTTCCTCTCTCACACCTGCTCCCCCCTCCCCCCTTCTTCCCCTCACCTGCCGGACGCAACCCCCCCCCCTCTCTCTCCCTCTGATGATTCACTTAAGGGGTCCACTTTTGGCATTCGAAGCTTCGTTTAAAGGTTCCAAGCCTATAATATTGATAAGGAGAGAGAGTCAAGCATCCCCCCCGCCCCCCCTAGACTCCACCCCTCTCCCTCTCACTCTTCCTTCATTCCACACATCTCTCCACCTCCTCCTCCTCCACCTCCACCTCCACCTGTTTGACCAGCCAGGTGCAAAAACTGGTTAGGTATTTACAGCCTCAACGCAATAGTGATAATAATAATAATAATAATAATAATAATAATAATAATAATAATAATAATAATAATAATAAAAGTAATTCTCCCCTCTCTCCCTTTCTTTCTCCTCTCCCTTTTCTCTCTCCCCCTTTCTTTCTCCTCCATTTCCTTACTCCTCTCCTTTTCCTCTCTCCCTCTCTCTCCCTTTCCTTTCCTTCAGTCTCCCTTTCTCTTCCATTTCTACTACTACTACTACCACTACCACTACTACTATTACTACTACTACTACTACTACAATTACTACTACAATGGTTTCTTCGTTTCAGGTCAATACTGTTTCTTCTTTCCTCAATGTTCCCTAATGCAAGAGATCGAAGGAAACAGGATGCATAAAACGATAATTATTTGGTGATGTGTGTGTGTGTGTGTGTGTGTGTGTGTGTGTGTGTGTATGTGTGTGTGTGTGTGTGTGGAGGGGTGAGGGAGGGCCACTGAACTCTTGTGACACTGCCCTTAGCAACTTGTAGTCTCTCTCTCTCTCTCTCTCTCTCTCTCTCTCTCTCTCTCTCTCTCTCTCTCTGGCTGTGTGTGTGTGTGTGTGTTTGTATGTGTTCTACTTTCCCATCTATCCATTCACCTCTATATAAAAAAGTAAAAAAAGAAAAAGGTAAAATAAAACAAGTATAAAGGTCTTAACTCTAAATCTGATCCGCATTCAATCCTCTTCAGTGACAACCTCCATCCCCTTCACTGTTTTAAGATCCGATCCTCCTTCAGTAGTATTCAATTCTCTTATAGTGGTGTTCAATCCCCTTCAATGGTTTCTCTTTGCCGCCGCCTCCGCCGCCGCGCCCGAAAGGGATTAAGAAATACAGAGAGATTGAAAGTTCAAGTTCACGACGCAAGTTACCAAATAGAGGCAAAGATTTAACTCTCTCTCTCTCTCTCTCTCTCTCTCTCTCTCTCTCTCTCTCTCTCTCTCTCTCTCTCTCTCTCTCTTCATTTTGAGACGGATTCTGGACGTGACTTTGAGGCCCTTTCTTTTATTCGAGAGAGAGAGAGAGAGAGAGAGAGAGAGAGGTGCCCTTGAACTCATAACTTCCTCCTCTCCAATCCCCTATCCACCTCCTCCTCCTCTTCTTCCCCAATCCTCCTCCCCTCCCCCTTGCTAGCGGTCACTTCCCCAAAACTCATAAAACACCATCAAACTCCGGCTCCCCACTTCCTTTCCCCCACCGAAGAAGAGCCAGGAAGAGGAGGAGGAGGAAGAGGATGACTAGGAGGATGAGACCCGCCAAAACCGCTCCCGCCGCCACTACCACCAGTCCACCACAACCACTCTTCCACCGAGGGCCCCAAACGCTTTTTACAGCAGCCCCGAGCGTTCAGTTAAGGTCTCTAGCGGTCCGCCGATGTCTGGCAACTCTCCTACCCTGATGACCCTTCCTTGGCCGACTGGCGCGCGATCTATCCCCATGTGGGAGGCCGAGTAAATAAGGCGTGGTACTGAATTACCCCTCCGTCTTATGCCAAGGTGTTAAGAGCGCTGGAGAAACTTACAAGGTGAAGGAAAAGGAGAAGAAAAGGGAAATGGCTGTTGACTGGCATCGCGCGAGGGTCATTTTCTTCAATATATCGGCGCCTAAGAAGAACATCCATTTGATAAGGCTTTCGTATAGGAGTTTCGTAAGTGTTATGAGCGCCTGGAGAAACTTACAAGGTGAAGGAAAAGGAGAAGAAAAGGGAAATGGCTGTTGACTGGCATCGCGCGAGGGTCATTTTCTTCAATATATCGGCGCCTAAGAACATCCATTTGATAAGGCTTTCGTATGGGAGTTTCGTAAGTGTTATGAGCGCCTGGAGAAACTGTTACAAGGCCCAGGATGAAGAAAAAGGAGAAGAAAAGGGAAAAGGCGTTTGACTGGCATCACGGAAGGGTCATTTTTCTTCAATATATCGGCGCCTACGAACATCCATTTGACTAGGCTTTCGTATGGGAGTTTCGTAAGTGTTATGAGCGCTGGAGAAACTGTTACAAGGCCCAGGATGAAGAAAAAGGAGAAGAAATGGGAAATGGCTGTTGACGGCATCGCGCGAGGGTCATTTTCTTCAATATATCGGCGCCTACGAACATCCATTTGACTAGGCTTTCGTATAGGAGTTTCGTAAGTGTTATGAGCGCCTGGAGAAACTTACAAGGTGAAGGAAAAGGAGAAGAAAAGGGAAATGGCTGTTGACTAGCATCGCGCGAGGGTCATTTTCTTCAATATATCGGCGCCTACGAACATCCATTTGACTAGGCTTTCGTATAGGAGTTTCGTAAGTGTTATGAGCGCCTGGAGAAACTGTTGCAAGGCCCAGGATGAAGAAAAAGGAGAAGAAAAGGGAAATGGCTGTTGACTAGCATCGCGCGAGGGTCATTTTCTTCAATATATCGGCGCCTACGAACATCCATTTGACTAGGCTTTCGTATGGGAGTTTCGTAAGTGTTATGAGCGCCTGGAGAAACTTACAAGGTGAAGGAAAAGGAGAAGAAAAGGGAAATGGCTGTTGACTGGCATCGCGCGAGGGTCATTTTCTTCAATATATTGGCGCCTACGAACATCCATTTGACTAGGCTTTCGTATAGGAGTTTCGTAAGTGTTATGAGCGCCTGGAGAAACTTACAAGGTGAAGGAAAAGGAGAAGAAAAGGGAAATGGCTGTTGACTGGCATCGCGCGAGGGTCATTTTCTTCAATATATAGGCGCCTACGAACATCCATTTGACTAGGCTTTCGTATAGGAGTTTCGTAAGTGTTATGAGCGCCTGGAGAAACTGTTACAAGGTCCAGGTTGAAGAAAAAGGAGAAGAAAAGGGAAATGGCGTGTGACTGGCATCGCGCGAGGGTCATTTTCTTCAATATATCGGCGCCTACGAACATCCATTTGACTAGGCTTTCGTATAGGAGTTTCGTAAGTGTTAAGAGCGCTAGAGAAACTTACAAGGTGAAGGAAAAGGAGAAGAAAAGGGAAATGGCTGTTGACTGGCATCGCGCGAGGGTCATTTTCTTCAATATATCGGCGCCTAAGAAGAACATCCATTTGATAAGGCTTTCGTATGGGAGTTTCGTAAGTGTTATGAGCGCCTGGAGAAACTTACAAGGTGAAGGAAAAGGAGAAGAAAAGGGAAATGGCTGTTGACTGGCATCGCGCGAGGGTCATTTTCTTCAATATATTGGCGCCTACGAACATCCATTTGACTAGGCTTTCGTATAGGAGTTTCGTAAGTGTTATGAGCGCCTGGAGAAACTTACAAGGTGAAGGAAAAGGAGAAGAAAAGGGAAATGGCTGTTGACTTGCATCGCTCGTGGGTCATTTTCTTCAATATATCGGCGCCTACGAACATCCATTTGACTAGGCTTTCGTATAGGAGTTTCGTAAGTGTTATGAGCGCCTGGAGAAACTGTTACAAGGCCCAGGATGAAGAAAAAGGAGAAGAAAAGGGAAATGGCTGTTGACGGCATCGCGCGAGGGTCATTTTCTTCAATATATCGGCGCCTAAGAAGAACATCCATTTGATAAGGCTTTCGTATAGGAGTTTCGTAAGTGTTATGAGCGCCTGGAGAAACTGTTACAAGGCCCAGGATGAAGAAAAAGGAGAAGAAAAGGGAAATGGCTGTTGACGGCATCGCGCGAGGGTCATTTTCTTCAATATATCGGCGCCTACGAACATCCATTTGACTAGGCTTTCGTATAGGAGTTTCGTAAGTGTTATGAGCGCCTGGAGAAACTTACAAGGTGAAGGAAAAGGAGAAGAAAAGGGAAATGGCTGTTGACTAGCATCGCGCGAGGGTCATTTTCTTCAATATATCGGCGCCTACGAACATCCATTTGACTAGGCTTTCGTATAGGAGTTTCGTAAGTGTTATGAGCGCCTGGAGAAACTTACAAGGTGAAGGAAAAGGAGAAGAAAAGGGAAATGGCTGTTGACTGGCATCGCGCGAGGGTCATTTTCTTCAATATATCGGCGCCTACGAACATCCATTTGACTAGGCTTTCGTATGGGAGTTTCGTAAGTGTTATGAGCGCCTGGAGAAACTTACAAGGTGAAGGAAAAGGAGAAGAAAAGGGAAATGGCTGTTGACTGGCATCGCGCGAGGGTCATTTTCTTCATTATATCGGCGCCTAAGAAGAACATCCATTTGATAAGGCTTTCGTATGGGAGTTTCGTAAGTGTTATGAGCGCTGGAGAAACTGTTACAAGGCCCAGGATGAAGAAAAAGGAGAAGAAAAGGGAAATGGCTGTTGACTGGCATCGCGGAAGGGTCATTTTTCTTCAATATATCGGCGCCTACGAACATCCATTTGACTAGGCTTTCGTATAGGAGTTTCGTAAGTGTTATGAGCGCCTGAAGAAACTGTTACAAGGCCCAGGATGAAGAAAAAGGAGAAGAAAAGGAAAATGGCGTTTGACTGGCATCGCGGAAGGGTCATTTTCTTCAATATATCGGCGCCTACGAACATCCATTTGACTAGGCTTTCGTATAGGAGTTTCGTAAGTGTTATGAGCGCCTGAAGAAACTGTTACAAGGCCCAGGATGAAGAAAAAGGAGAAGAAAAGGAAAATGGCGTTTGACTGGCATCGCGGAAGGGTCATTTTTCTTCAATATATCGGCGCCTACGAACATCCATTTGACTAGGCTTTCGTATAGGAGTTTTGTAAGTGTTATGAGCGACTGGAGAAACTGTAACAATGTCCTGAGGAGGGAGAAAAGGCGACAAAAAAAGGAAAAATTACGTTTGACTGGCATCCCGCGAGCCGAGAGTGAGATAGGGTCATTCTTAAACATTTAACTAGGCTTTCGTAGGAGTTCAGGGCATTTCCAGGGGTAGTCTCATGACCCTGGCGGTAGTTTGACCCCTCTTCTGTACCGTGAACCTGACGAAACACACACTTGACAGGGCTTTCATAGGAGTTCAGGGCATTTCCAGGAGTAGTCTCATGACCCTGGTGGTAGTTTGACCCCTCTTCTGTACCGTGAAGCTAAAGAAACACACACTTGACAGGGCTTTCATAGGAGTTCAGGGCATTTCCAGTAGTTTCATGACCCTGGTGGTAGTTTGACCCCTCTTCTGTACCGTGAAGCTAAAGAAACACACACTTGACAAGGCTTTCATAGGAGTTCAGGGCATTTCCAGGAGTAGTCTCATGACCCTGGAGGTAGTTTGACCCTTCCTCTGTACCGTGAAGCTAAAGAAACACACACTTGACAGGGCTTTCATAGGAGTTCAGGGCATTTCCACGGGTAGTCTCATGACCCTGGAGGTAGTTTAACCCTTCCTCTGTACCATGAACCTGACAAAACACTCATTAGAACCCGGGTGATCTCATTTTTAGCTTCAGGAAATGGATGATGTGATGTGAGTGGGTGGCAGCGTCTAAATCCACGAGTTTCATGACCCTGGCGGTAGTTTAACCCTTCTTCTGTACCGTGAACCTGACAAAACACTCATTACAACCCGGGTGATCACATTTTCGGCTTCTGGAAATGGGTGATGTGAGAGAAAAGTGAAGAATGAAAAGAAGAAAAGGGAAAAGAAGAAAATGAAGGGAAGAGGTGAAGGGAAGGGTGCCGGGTGATCTCATTTTCGGCTTCTGGAAATGGGTGAAAAGTGAAGAAAAGGGAAAAGAAGAAAAGATGAAAGAAGAAAATGAAGGGAAGGGGGAAAGTGAGGGCTGCCAGCGTCTGAAAATCCCATCCCAACCAAAGCCAACCTCCTGAAACCGGTCTTGGGTAGTGGTCCCTCAACCCATAGATTCTGCCAGATGTGATCCCGTGCCTCAGATGCCACAACGGTGCCTTCCAGATGCCCAACGGTGCCCTTAGGCTAACAAGAGGTGTGGCGGGGGAATACATATGAGGAGATACGGGAAGGGAGTGAGATCGTCTTTGGAGGGTCAAGTTTGTGAGTGAATGGCTGGGAAGGGGAAGCTGCCGAGAGAGAGAGAGAGAGAGGTGGATAGCGTATGTATAAAAAGGAGAAGGAAAAGAAAGAGGTAAATAAGGAAGGAACAGACGGAGGAAGAAAAGGAGAGGAAGAGAGAGAGAGAGAGAGAGAGAGAGAGAGAGAGAGAGAGAGAGAGAGAGAGAGAGAGAGAGAGAGAGAGAGAGAGACGTTTTCATATGACGGGAAACTGTTAGCCGTTGGAAAGGGAGGGAGGGAGGGAGGAAGAGGGGGTGGGGGGGGGGCAGGAAGGCGGGAATGGAAGGGAGGAAGAGGAGGAGGAGGAGGAGAGGGGGCCGGGAAGGGGGGGAGGAGGAAGAGGAGGAGGAGGAGGAGGAGGAGGTAGGACAGCATGACAGCCCTCTACCCCACCCCACACACACACACACACACTCCATCAACACACACACACACACACACACATGGCCAACAGCTGGTCATGTGTTGCTTGGATCCAATTTCGCTGTCTTGCGCTGATACACTTCCTGTTTGTTGAATTATATCCTTTTAAACTCCCTACTTCCTTCCTAATTCCCTTACCTTCCTTTATTTTACTTTATTTTCTTCTCCTTTTTTGTTATTTCTTCCTCCTCCCCTTCCTTGTTTTTCTTCTCTTCTTCTCTTCCCTTGTTCTTATTCTCTCATTCTCTCTTCTTTCCCTTCCCTTCCTTTCTCCTTTGCCTTCTGTATCTCGTTTTTCTCCTTCTTTTCTTCCCTTCCTTTACTTTCTCACTCTCTCTCTTTCTCTTAATCTTCTTTCTCATTCTCTTTCCTTCCTCTCTTTGTTTCTCTCATTCTCCTTTCCCATCTTTATCCCTTCCCTTCCTCCTCCTCTCTCTCTTAAATACTTCGTTACATATTAGACAATGTTTATTTATACACACACACACACACACACACACACTCGCTACAACCAGGCTTCAGACTTCTCACATTTCCCTTCTTCGCTCTGTTTAATCCCTCTCCCCTCCTCGTCTTATGTTCTCTCTCTCTCTCTCTCTCTCTTTCACACAACCTTCACAATGCTGTATCTCAAGCGTGACAGGTGTTGGATAGTCATGCAGGTTAGGCAATTGTATTTTTTGGTTATCGTACATCTGGCTTGTTTTTGTTTTGGGTATATCCAGTTTCTTTGTCTAAGTTATCTCATTCATTCTCTTTTGTTTTGCGTGTAAAATATTTCTTATCTTATATATTTTGACTTTCTTTTCTTTTTCTTCCTTCTTTTTATTTCTTAATTTCTTTTGTCTCTTCCTTCTTTTCATTTCTTAATTTCTTTTCTTTCTTCTTGCTATCTGTTAACTTTTTTTCTTTTCCTTGTCCACTTCCTTTCTTTATCTAAATTATCTCATTCATTCTTTCTTCCTTCTTTCCATTTGTTAACTTCCTTTTCTCTTCCCTATTCACTTTCTTTATCTAAATTATCTCATTCATTATCTTTCCTTTGACTATGTTCCTTATCTTACATTTCTTGATTTCTTTCCTTTCTTCCTTCTTTCTATCTGTAATCTTCTTTTATTTTCCCTATCCACTTTTTCTTTATCTATATTATCTCATTCATTCTCTTTCTTTCTCATCTTCCATTTCTTAATTTCTTTTCTTTCTTTCGTAATGTCTTTGCCTCTCCAGCATTTTTTATTTCCTTTTCTAAAATATCTCATTCGTTCTCTCCCTTTTGACTGTAATATATTCCTAATCTTCCATCTGTTCTTTCCCTTCCTCTCCTTTCTCATTCTTCATCCTGTCCTTTCCTTGCTCATTCTCCTTATTTCCTCTCTGTCTCTCTCTCTTATTCTTCTTTCCCCTCCTTTTCTATCCCTTCCCTTCGTTTCTCATTCTTATCCTGACCCTTCCTTTCTCTGTCTCTCTCCTATTCTTCTTTCCCCTCCTTTTCTATCCCTTCGTTTCTCATTCTTATCCTGTCCCTTCCTTTCTCTCTCCGTCTCTCTCTCTCTTTCCTATCCTTCTTTCCCCTTCCCTCCTTTTCCTTCCTCATTCTTATCCATTCCCTTACTTTCTCATTGCTTCAAATTAACTTCTCCCCCTCCTGTCGCCCCCTCCTCGCCCTGGTAACCCTCTGACAGGTCCTGGTAGGGGTTTGAATATCTCGTGGGGTTACCAAGAGCTCGCCATCACCACCACAGAGGTTGGGTAGGAGGATGCGAGGTGTGTCAAGGCCGTTCTGTTCATGCTCTTGCTCAAGGAACCCCCCCACACAACACCTTTCAGCATAGGACATGGCATTATAGGCAGTTGAATGATGTTACGGTGTTAGTATTTTCATATATATACACACACACGAGCACGCATAATCATACATATCTTTTTCTTCTTCTGTTCCTTCCATATTTTCCTCCTTTTTTTTCTTTTCCTTCTCCTTTTTATAACATGCTGTCCACCTTTCTCCCCCCCCCCCCTCTCTCTCTCTATCCCCACTTCCTTCAACTTAATATTAACTAGAGTAGAAATGCAAAGTTTTGGAGACATCTGATTAATGTAGATTCACTTAGGTCAATGGACAGATCACCTAGTCTGGATCATGGGGTCTGTGTGGTCTGAATTTCTATGTAAATCTATGTTAATCTCTCTTATTTTTTTCTTCTATATTACTTTCTTTATGGTTAAGATCTCTCTCTCCCTCTCTTATTTTTTTCTTTTTCTTCAATATTTCTTTATGGTTAAGATTCTCTCTCTCTCTCTCTCTCTCTCTCTCTCTCTCTCTCTCTCTCTCTCTCTCTCTCTCTCTCTGTTATTTTTTTCTTTTTCTTCTATATTACTTTACGGTTAAGATCTCTCTCTCTCTCTCTCTCTCTCTCTCTCTCTCTCTCTCTCTCTCTCTCTCTCTCTCAGAACAGGATGCAATATATATTTTTTCCTGCTTCCTTAAATGGCTTCCTTCCTCGTCTTGGGGTCTTTGTGAGGACAGTATCAGCTTGCCAAGGCGAGGGATGCGTGGGAAACTAAAAAAAACACACAAAAAAAACACATCTGGTCTGTTTGTTTACTTCATTTCATTCATTCCCCAAGGCTGGACTCTCACTGGGTTCATCTTTTTCTACATTATTCATTCCTCGTGGTGATTCTCGGATTATTGGTTGGTTTTATAACACTATCGCTTCTCACATTAACAATTTCTAAAGGTTAAAGAGGAGGTCAGTCGAGGTCTAATGAGTGCTTCCTTAGGTTCATGGTACAGAGGAAGGGTCAAACTAACACCAGGGTCATAAAACTACTTCTGGAAATGCTCACAACTCCTACGAAAGCCTTGTCAAATGTGTGTTTCTTTAGGTTCATGGTACAGAGGAAGGGTCAAACTAACACCAGGGTCATAAAACTACTTCTGGAAATGCTCACAACTCCTACGAAAGCCTTGTCAAATGTGTGTTTCTTTAGGTTCACGGTACAGAGGAAGGGTCAAACTAACACCAGGGTCATAAAACTACTTCTGGAAATGCTCACAACTCCTACGAGAGCCTTGTCAGATATGTGTTTCTTTAGGTTCACGGTACAAAGGCTCAAACTATCACCAAGGTCATAAAACTACTTCTGGAAATGCTCACAACTCCTACGAAAGCCTTGTCAAATATGTGTTTCTTTAGGTTCATGGTACAGAGGAAGGGTCAAACTAACATCAGGGTCAAACAACTACTTATGGAAATGCTCACAACTCCTACGAAAGCCTTGTCAAATATGTTTCTTTAGGTTCACGGTACAAAGGGTCAAACTAACACCAGGGTCATAAAACTACTTCTGGAAATGCTCACAACTCCTACGAAAGCCTTGTCAAATGTGTTTCTTTAGGTTCACGGTACAAAGGGTCAAACTAACGCCAGGGTCATAAAACTACTTCTGGAAATGCTCACAACTCCTACGAAAGCCTTGTCAAATGTGTGTTTCTTTAGGTTCACGGTACAGAGGAAGGCTCAAACTAACACCAGGGTCATAAAACTACTACTGGAAATGCTCACAACTCCTACGAAAGCCTTGTCAAATATGTGTTCCTTTAGGTTCACGGTACAGAGGAAGGGTCAAACTAACACCAGGGTCATACAACTACTTCTGGAAATGCTCACAACTCCTACGAAAGCCTTGTCAAATGTGTGTTTCTTTAGCTTCACGGTACAGAGGAAGGGTCAAACTAACACCAGGGTCATAAAACTAGTTCTGGAAATGCTCACAACTCCTACGAAAGCCTTGTCAAATGTGTTTCTTTAGCTTCACGGTACAGAGGAAGGGTCAAACTAACACCAGGGTCATACAACTACTTCTGGAAATGCTCACAACTCCTACGAAAGCCTTGTCAAATATGTGTTTCTTTAGCTTCACGGTACAAAGGGTCAAACTAACACCAGGGTCATAAAACTACTTCTGGAAATGCTCACAACTCCTACGAAAGCCTTGTCAAATATGTGTTTCTTTAGGTTCACGGTACAAAGGGTCAAACTAACACCAGGGTCATAAAACTACTTCTGGAAATGCTCACAACTCCTACGAAAGCCTTGTCAAATATGTGTTTCTTTAGCTTCACGGTACAGAGGAAGGCTCAAACTAACACCAGGGTCATAAAACTACTACTGGAAATGCTCACAACTCCTACGAAAGCCTTGTCAAATATGTGTTTCTTTAGGTTCACAGTACAGAGGAAGGGTCAAACTAACACCAGGGTCATGAAACTACTACTGGAAATGCTCACAACTCCTACGAAAGCCTTGTCAAATGTGTTTCTTTAGGTTCACGGTACAGAGGAAGGGTCAAACTAACACCAGGGTCATACAACTACTTCTGGAAATGCCCACAACTCCTACGAAAGCCTTGTCAAATATGTTTCTTTAGCTTCACGGTACAGAGGAAGGGTCAAACTAACACCAGGGTCATACAACTACTTCTGGAAATGCTCACAACTCCTACGAAAGCCTTGTCAAATATGTGTTTCTTTAGGTTCACGGTACAGAGGAAGGGTCAAACTAACACCAGGGTCATAAAACTACTTCTGGAAATGCTCACAACTCCTACGAAAGCCTTGTCAAATATGTGTTTCTTTAGCTTCACGGTACAAAGGGTCAAACTAACACCAGGGTCATACAACTACTTATGGAAATGCTCACAACTCCTACGAAAGCCTTGTCAAATATGTGTTTCTTTAGGTTCACGGTACAGAGGAAGGGTCAAACTAACACCAGGGTCATAAAACTACTTCTGGAAATGCTCACAACTCCTACGAAAGCCTTGTCAAATGTGTGTTTCTTTAGCTTCACGGTACAAAGGCTCAAACTAACACCGGGGTCATAAAACTACTACTGGAAATGCTCACAACTCCTACGAAAGCCTTGTCAAATATGTTTCTTTAGCTTCACGGTACAGAGGAAGGCTCAAACTAACACCAGGGTCATAAAACTACTTCTGGAAATGCTCACAACTCCTACGAAAGCCTTGTCAAATATGTTTCTTTAGCTTCACGGTACAGAGGAAGGCTCAAACTAACACCAGGGTCATAAAACTACTACTGGAAATGCTCACAACTCCTACGAAAGCCTTGTCAAATATGTTTCTTTAGCTTCACGGTACAGAGGAAGGGTCAAACTAACACCAGGGTCATACAACTACTTATGGAAATGCTCACAACTCCTACGAAAGCCTTGTCAAATATGTGTTTCTTTAGGTTCACGGTACAGAGGAAGAGTCAAACTAACACCAGGGTCATAAAACTACTTCTGGAAATGCTCACAACTCCTACGAAAGCCTTGTCAAATGTGTGTTTCTTTAGCTTCACGGTACAGAGGAAGGGTCAAACTAACACCAGGGTCATACAACTACTTCTGGAAATGCTCACAACTCCTACGAAAGCCTTGTCAAATATGTGTTTCTTTAGGTTCACGGTACAAAGGGTCAAACTAACACCAGGGTCATAAAACTACTTCTGGAGATGCTCACAACTCCTACGAAAGCCTTGTCAAATATGTTTCTTTAGGTTCACGGTACAGAGGAAGGGTCAAACTAACACCAGGGTCATGAAACTACTTCTGGAAATGCTCACAACTCCTACGAAAGCCTTGTCAAATATGTGTTTCTTTAGCTTCACGGTACAAAGGGTCAAACTAACACCAGGGTCATACAACTACTTCTGGAAATGCTCACAACTCCTACGAAAGCCTTGTCAAATATGTGTTTCTTTAGGTTCATGGTACAGAGGAAGGGTCAAACTAACACCAGGGTCATACAACTACTTCTGGAAATGCTCACAACTCCTACGAAAGCCTTGTCAAATGTGTGTTTCTTTAGCTTCACGGTACAGAGGAAGGGTCAAACTAACACCAGGGTCATAAAACTACTTCTGGAAATGCTCACAACTCCTACGAGAGCCTTGTCAGATATGTGTTTCTTTAGGTTCACGGTACAAAGGCTCAAACTATCACCAGGGTCATAAAACTACTTCTGGAAATGCTCACAACTCCTACGAAAGCCTTGTCAAATATGTGTTTCTTTAGGTTCATGGTACAGAGGAAGGGTCAAACTAACATCAGGGTCATACAACTACTTATGGAAATGCTCACAACTCCTACGAAAGCCTTGTCAAATATGTGTTTCTTTAGGTTCACGGTACAGAGGAAGGGTCAAACTAACACCAGGGTCATAAAACTACTTCTGGAAATGCTCACAACTCCTACGAAAGCCTTGTCAAATATGTTTCTTTAGGTTCACGGTACAAAGGGTCAAACTAACACCAGGGTCATACAACTACTTCTGGAAATGCTCACAACTCCTACGAAAGCCTTGTCAAATATGTATTTCTTTAGGTTCACGGTACAAAGGGTCAAACTAACACCAGGGTCATAAAACTACTTCTGGAAATGCTCACAACTCCTACGAAAGCCTTGTCAAATATGTGTTTCTTTAGGTTCACGGTACAGAGGAAGGCTCAAACTAACACCAGGGTCATAAAACTACTTATGGAAATGCTCACAACTCCTACGAAAGCCTTGTCAAATATGTGTTTCTTTAGCTTCACGGTACAGAGGAAGGGTCAAACTAACACCAGGGTCATACAACTACTTCTGGAAATGCTCACAACTCCTACGAAAGCCTTGTCAAATATGTGTTTCTTTAGGTTCACGGTACAAAGGGTCAAACTAACACCAGGGTCATAAAACTACTACTGGAAATGCTCACAACTCCTACGAAAGCCTTGTCAAATATGAGTTTCTTTAGGTTCACGGTACAGAGGAAGGGTCAAACTAACACCAGGGTCATACAACTACTTATGGAAATGCTCACAACTCCTACGAAAGCCTTGTCAAATATGTGTTTCTTTAGCTTCACGGTACAAAGGGTCAAACTAACACCAGGGTCATACAACTACTTCTGGAAATGCTCACAACTCCTACGAAAGCCTTGTCAAATATGTGTTTCTTTAGGTTCACGGTACAAAGGGTCAAACTAACACCAGGGTCATACAACTACTTCTGGAAATGCTCACAACTCCTACGAAAGCCTTGTCAAATATGTGTTTCTTTAGGTTCACGGTATAAAGGGTCAAACTAACACCAGGGTCATAAAACTACTTCTGGAAATGCTCACAACTCCTACGAAAGCCTTGTCAAATATGTCTTCTTAGGGGGCGATGTCTTTTAATACAACCCATTATTCTCACTCGGTGGATTGGAAACGCTCGCCACTTAACCCAATCCACCATCCACCCGTCATTTATACCGTCCCAGAGGCTTAACATGGAGGGTAGGTGGAGGTGGTGGGAGGTGGAAGGAGGCCTACCAACCTGCCCAGCACCATCACTTTTCCCGCTAAATCCTTCCCGCTCCACATCCTGCGTCTTCCACATCACACATATACAAGAATACAACACAATCTATCACTAGGGTTGAGTTCTGGAGTGGTTCTGGCCGCTTGGGGACCACAGAAGGCATATGCAAGGCGGGTAACGGTGCCTAAACCCACCTTGTCGAGGGATCTTGGCGGTGGAAATGGACGTGGCTGGGCAAAATTCGACTCCCAGAAGAACCTGAAGAAATACAAGCTCCCACGTGTGTCTGCGTATCACAGCTCCCGTTTCCAATGCGTCAAGGGGTGTAGGATCCTTTTGCACTCACTAGCCGGGGTTATAACACGTGCTGGATGAGTGAATGAGGTGCGTAAAGCGAGGGAGGGGTGAGTAAGGGTGAGGAATGCTGTTGCGCGCACACACTATTCCCAGCCACGGCGAGCCAGCAACTGACCCGCCCGCTTCAGGAACGTTGGTATATTCAAACAGTTGGCGGGGAGGAAGGGGGAGGCTAGGGAGAGGGCCGGGGGACTTGAGGTAAGGCAGGGGGGAGGTGGGGAGACGGCCGGGGACATGGGGTAAGGGAGAGGGCAGGTAAGGGCGGGGTGAGGGACGGGGGACTTGAGGTAAGGCAGGGGGCAGGTGGGGAGACGGCCGGGGACATGGGGTAAGGGAGGGGGGAGGTAAGGGCGGGGAGAGGGCCGGGGGACTTGAGGTAAGGCAGGGGGGAGGTGGGGAGAGGGCCGGGGACATGGGGTAAGGGAGGGGGCAGGTAAGGGCGGGGTGAGGGCCGGGGGACTTGAGGTAAGGGCGACTGTGAGATAAAGACAGAACACACAGAGATAAAAGAGAGACAGAATTAGACAACAATTATGTGATTGAAAAAGTTACGAGGTATAGATCTAGATATACGAGGTAGAACTGTACTGAGGTAAGGACACAGACAGCCAGAGAAACAGAACTTTTATTACAGCTTGAGGTACTGTACAGAGAAATGAGGAACAGTTGTGAGGATAAAAAAAATAGATTACCAAAGAAATTTAAGGAGAATTGAGAAACAAAATAAGTGGTAAAAATAGACTGTACAGAGAGAGAGAGAGAGAGAGAGAAAGGGCGGTTAGCTGCAATATAGGAAGAGGATGAATGAAGGTCTACCAATGAACAAGAAACTGTGGTCTAAGACAAAGATAAAACAGAGGTTATGGATGAGAACGAAATCTTTAAAGGGAAATTTGAATGCATTGAGCAGGAAAGTGTATATGGAGACCAAGAAGGAGTACAAAAGACTGAACAATCAAATCAGAAAAGAAACACGAAATGCTGTGAAGGTAAATGAAAGAGAGATAGCAACTAAAAATGTAAAGGAGAATCCCAGAGTGTTTTGGAAATATGTCCAGAGTAAGGTCAAAAGTAGACCCAGGATTCCTGACTTATATATGAGGGCACTGCTGAAGAGTCAAAATTGGTACGTCATTCACAACAGTATTTCAGCTTCTGGCTCCACTACAAAGACCTTTAAAAATTACTCTGCCTTCCATCTCCCCGACACAGGAGCCTCCCGAGCTGACATACGCAGGTAGGGGGCAGGGCGGGCAGGGCAGGAGGGTCGGCACACAGCAACACGTGGGGCTCGCGATGGGTGAATGTCTTGTGGACTCGTCAGGTTGTTAAAGGAACGCTGTGTTGGGTTTGAGTTTCCTACGCCCCCATACACTTGTGAGGCTGAAGTGAGTCCTGGATAAGCCTGAGGAAGCGAGTAACCTTTCCCATCACTGGTTAACGAATAAAAAGCCTTGTAGGTCTTTTTTTCATTTCCTACGCCCCCAAGTCAGTCCTGGATAAGCCTGAGGAAGTAGTAACCTTTCCCATCACTAGTTAACGAATAGAAAGCCTTGTAGGTCTATTTTCATTTGCTAAGCCCCCAAGTCAGTCCTGGATAAGCCTGAGGAAGCGAGTGACCTTTCCCATCACTGGTTAACGAATAGAAAGCCTTGTAGGTCTATTTTCATTTGCTAAGCCCCCAAGTCAGTCCTGGATAAGCCTAAGGAAGCGAGTGACCTTTCCCATCACTGGTTAACGAATAGAAAGCCTTGTAGGTCTTTTTCCATTCCCTACGCCCCCAAGTCAGTCCTGGATAAGCCTGAGGAAGCGAGTGACCTTTCCCATCACTGGTTAATGAATAGAAAGCCTTGTAGGTCTTTTCCCCTTTCCTTCCCTTCATCGTAAATACTGACAGCGATACTGCAATGAGTTATGGAAAAGCCTGAAGATCCGTAGCCTAGAGGGAGAGCTATGCCTGACTGACTGACCCCTCCTCCTTCCCCACACCTGACTGACCCCTCCCTTTTTCCCCTTCCCCCCCATCCCCACTTTTCCCCTCTACTGACCGAACCCCTCCCTTTTTCCCCTTCCCCCCATCCCCACTCTTCCCCTCTACTGACTGACACCTCCCCCTTCCCCACTACTGAATGACCCCTCCCCCTCCCCCTTCCCCTTGTCTTTGCTCCCCCGAAAAACTCATTAACACCCCCCGGAAGCTCTTCACGTATAAGGAATGATTAACAGGAATTTCAACACTGGAATTCCAAGTCCTGGTGGCTAAGGGGCTAATCGGTCATTCCCCTTCGATGATTCACAGTTATTCATCCTCTATATAGGTCTATTTATACATTACCCCACATGTCTTCCTTCTCTGTCTCTCATTCCTTTCATTCATCCTTCATACTCTGGTGACGAGGCTCAGCTGGGTCGTGGGAAAGGGAGTGGGCTTTCCTTACAATATATATTTTTTTTACAACAAAGGAGACAGCTCAAGGGCACAAGAAAAGGAAACAATAATAATAAAAAGCCCGCTACTCGCTGCTCCTATAAAAACGAATGAAGAGGTGGCCGAAAGAGAGGTCAATTTCGTGAGGAGAGATGTGATTTAACAGGTAATCAGGGCATCAAGATCACCTATTTGACAAGGCTTTAGAAGGAGTTTTGGGCATTTCCAGGGGTACTTTTATGGCTCTGATGGTGGTCTGACTCTTCTTCTGCACCGTGAACGTAAGGCAACGATTATGGGAACGCGTTGAACCTCATTTTCGTCCGTTAGAAGTTGTTGATGTAAGATAAGGAAGCGTCTAATGAGGATACCGACCAAAGCCTTTTCACAAGTCTCCTCCCTTTAAGCATTTCACAGCCTTTCCTTCCCCTCTATCCACTCATGTCTCCCGCTGGCTGTGACAGGAATGATTACAAGATGGTGTTTA
Source organism: Eriocheir sinensis (assembly GCF_024679095.1). Lineage (NCBI taxonomy): Eukaryota > Metazoa > Arthropoda > Malacostraca > Decapoda > Varunidae > Eriocheir > Eriocheir sinensis. The sequence goes on along the minus strand of NC_066567.1, from coordinate 997,435 downwards.
CAGATAATGAGCCTTAATACAAGTCACAAGAACATAAGAACGTAAGGAGTCTGCAAGAGGCCCCCCTTAAGCATTTCACAGCCTTTCCTTCCCCTCTATTCTGGCTGTGATAGGAATGATTAAAAGATGGTGTTTACAGATAATGAGCCTTAATACAAGTCACAAGAACATAAGGAGTCTGCAAGAGGCCCCCCTTAAGCATTTCACAGCCTTTCCTTCCCCTCTATTCTGGCTGTGATAGGAATGATTAAAAGATGGTGTTTACAGATAATGAGCCTTAATACAAGTCACAAGAACATAAGAACGTAAGGAGTCTGCAAGAGGCCCCCCTTAAGCATTTCACAGCCTTTCCTTCCCCTCTATCCATCCCTGTCTCCCTCTGGCTGTGATAGGAATGATTACAAGATGGTGTTTACAGATAATGAGCCTTAATACAAGTCACAAGAACATAAGAACGAAAGGAGTCTGCAAGAGGCCCCTTAAGCATTTCACAGCCTTTCCTTCCCCTCTATCCATCCCTGTCTCCCTCTGGCTGTGATAGGAATGATTACAAGATGGTGTTTACAGATAATGAACCTTAATACAAGTCACAAGAACACAAGAACCCAAGGAGTCTGCAAGAGGCCCACCTTAAGCATTTCACAGCCTTTCCTTCCCCTCTATCCATGCCTGTCTCCTCTGGCTGTGATAGGAATGATTACAAGATGGTGTTTACAGATAATGAGCCTTAATACAAGTCACAAGAACACAAGAACCCAAGGAGTCTGCAAGAGGCCCACCTTAAGCATTTCACAGCCTTTCCTTCCCCTCTATCCATGCCTGTCTCCCTCTGGCTGTGATAGGAATGATTACAAGATGGTGTTTACAGATAATGAGCCTTAATACAAGTCACAAGAACACAAGAACCCAAGGAGTCTGCAAGAGGCCCACCTTAAGCATTTCACAGCCTTTCCTTCCCCTCTATCCATCCCTGTCTCCCTCTGGCTGTGATAGGAATGATTACAAGATGGTGTTTACAGATAATGAGCCTTAATACAAGTCACAAGAACATAAGAACGTAAGGAGTCTGCAAGAGGCCCACCTTAAGCATTTCACAGTCTTTCCTTCCCCTCTATCCATCCCTGTCTCCCTCTGGCTGTGATAGGAATGATTACAAGATGGTGTTTACAGATAATGAGCCTTAATACAAGTCACAAGAACACAAGAACCCAAGGAGTCTGCAAGAGGCCCACCTTAAGCATTTCACAGCCTTTCCTTCCCCTCTATCCATCCCTGTCTCCCTCTGGCTGTGATAGGAATGATTACAAGATGGTGTTTACAGATAATGAGCCTTAATACAAGTCACAAGAACATAAGAACGTAAGGAGTCTGCAAGAGGCCCCCCTTAAGCATTTCACAGCCTTTCCTTCCCCTCTATCCATGCCTGTCTCCCTCTGGCTGTGATAGGAATGATTACAAGATGGTGTTTACAGATAATGAGCCTTAATACAAGTCACAAGAACACAAGAACCCAAGGAGTCTGCAAGAGGCCCCCCTTAAGCATTTCACAGCCTTTCCTTCCCCTCTATCCATCCCTGTCTCCCTCTGGCTGTGATAGGAATGATTACAAGATGGTGTTTACAGATAATGAGCCTTAATACAAGTCACAAGAACACAAGAACCCAAGGAGTCTGCAAGAGGCCCACCTTAAGCATTTCACAGCCTTTCCTTCCCCTCTATCCATCCCTGTCTCCCTCTGGCTGTGATAGGAATGATTACAAGATGGTGTTTACAGATAATGAGCCTTAATACAAGTCACAAGAACATAAGAACGCAAGGAGTCTGCAAGAGGCCCACCTTAAGCATTTCACAGCCTTTCCTTCCCCTCTATCCACTCATGTCTCCCTCTGGCTGTGATAGGAATGATTACAAGATGGTGTTTACAGATAATGAGCCTTAATACAAGTCACAAGAACATAAGAACGTAAGGAGTCTGCAAGAGGCCCCCCTTAAGCATTTCATAGCCTTTCCTTCCCCTCTATCCATGCCTGTCTCCCTCTGGCTGTGATAGGAATGATTATAAGATGGTGTTTACAGATAATGAGCCTTAATACAAGTCACAAGAACATAAGGAGTCTGCAAGAGGCCCACCCTTAAGCATTACATAGCCTTTCCTTCCCCTCTATCCACTCATGTCTCCCGCTGGCTGTGATAGGAATGATTACAAGATGGTGTTTACAGATAATGAGCCTTAATACAAGTCACAAGAACATAAGAACGTAAGGAGTCTGCAAGAGGCCCCCCTTAAGCATTTCACAGCCTTTCCTTCCCCTCTATCCACTCATGTCTCCCGCTGGCTGTGACAGGAATGATTACAAGATGGTGTTTACAGATAATGAACCTTAATACAAGTCACAAGAACATAAGAACGTAAGGAGTCTGCAAGAGGCCCCCTTAAGCATTTCACAGCCTTTCCTTCCCCTCTATCCATGCCTGTCTCCCTCTGGCTGTGATAGGAATGATTAAAAGATGGTGTTTACAGATAATGAGCCTTAATACAAGTCACAAGAACATAAGGAGTCTGCAAGAGGCCCCCCTTAAGCATTTCACAGCCTTTCCTTCCCCTCTATCCATCCCTGTCTCCCTCTGGCTGTGATAGGAATGATTACAAGATGGTGTTTACAGATAATGAGCCTTAATACAAGTCACAAGAACATAAGAACATAAGGAGTCTGCAAGAGGCCCCCCTTAAGCATTTCATAGCCTTTCCTTCCCCTCTATCCACTTATGTCTCCCGCTGGCTGTGATAGGAATGATTATAAGACGGTATTTACAAATGAGTCTCAACCAGTCTTTCCCTTAATGCTTTATTTCCCATGTCTTTCCTTACTTTCTCTCTATTTCTAGGCCCTTCCATCGTTATTCCAGGACTAATTACAAGATATTTAAGGGTATACACAATTTTTTCCCCTCTTTACATAATTTCACAAGCCTTTCCTCTCCCTCCTTCCTCTCCTTCGCCCTTCCATCGTTATTCCAGGACTAATTACAAGATATTTAAAGGTATACACAATTTTTTCCCCTCTTTACATAATTTCACAAGCCTTTCCTCTCTCTCCTTCCTCTCCTTCGCCCTTCCATCGTTATTCCAGGACTAATTACAAGATATTTACAGGTACACAAGTTTTTTCTCCTCTTTACATAATTTCGCAAGCCTTTCCTCTCTCTCCTTCCTCTCCTTCGCCCTTCCATCGTTATTCCAGGACTAATTACAAGATATTTAAAGGTATACACAAGTTTTTTCTCCTTTTAAATTATTTCACAAGCCTTTCCTCTCTCTCCTTCCTCTCCTTCGCCCTTCCATCGTTATTCCAGGACTAATTACAAGATATTTACAGGTACACAAGTTTTTTCTCCTCTTTACATAATTTCGCAAGCCTTTCCTCTCTCTCCTTCCTCTCCTTCGTCCTTCCATCGTTATTCCAGGACTAATTACAAGATATTTACAGGTACACAAGTTTTTTTCCCTCTTTACATAATTTCACAAGCCTTTCCTCTCTCTCCTTCCTCTCCTTCGCCCTTCCATCGTTATTCCAGGACTAATTACAAGATATTTAAAGGTATACACAAGTTTTTTCTCCTTTTAAATTATTTCGCAAGCCTTTCTCTTTCTCTTTCTCTCCTACGCTCAAGATATTTACAGATACACAATTTTTTCCCCTCTTTACATAATTTCACAAGACTGTCCTCCCTCTCCTCCCTCTCCTACGTCCCTCCCTCATTACTCTCGGATGCTTTACCAGATGCTATCAGCTTGAGGCGGTGCGGGCGATGGCTGGCCTCGCCCGCCCCGCACGCATGACAGAACGAGAAATGTCAGGGTCTGGAGCCCCCCCCCCGTCCTTAACATTATTACCGGTTTCCAGTTAGTCATTAGTGGGGAGAGGGGGAGGAAGGGAGGGAGGGTAGGGGTCAGTGGGGAAGGGAGGTGTCAGTCAGAGGGAAGGGGATGGGGGTGACAGAGGAAGGGGGAGGGGCCAGTGAGTAGTGGGGAAGGGGATGGGGAGGGTAGGGGTCAGTCAGAGAGGAAGGGGGAGGGTCAGTCAGAGGGAAGGGAGGGTCAGTCAGTAGAGGGGAAGGGGGAGGGGTCAGTCAGTAGAGGGGAAGGGGGAGGGGCCAGTGAGTAGTGGGGAAGGGGGATGGGGAGGGGTAGGGGGTCAGTCAGTAGAGAGGAAGGGGGAGGGGTCAGTCAGTAGAGGGGAAGGGGGAGGTATCAGTCAGGAGTGGGGAAGGGTGGGGAAGGGTGGGATAGGGGGGAGGGGGGGGTCACGATCAGCTGATTTACGTAAACAAAACCACATATTCAAGATCATGTTTAAGGACCACATAGGGAGTAATATTAATGTTATCATGTGTTCATCTCATCCTCGGTAAACTGTAACGTTACTAAACATTTTCATTATCATATTATTACATGCAAACGTTTTCTGATCATATTAGTAGAACATGTTGGGCCTCTCTGTATTCCGAAGTCGTAGCAAAAGACATGAAGAAAATGAAATCGAATCATGTCAGAAATATCAGTAACGGGATCACGCTATACAGCTGCGCGTGGCATCAGAGCACATCTCCGACGCCTTTGCATGTTGGGCCTCTCTGTATTCCGAAGTCGTAGCAAAAGACATGAAGAAAATCAAATCGAATCATGTCAGAAATATCAGTAATGGGATCACGCTATACAGCTGCGCGTGGCATCAGAGCTCATCTCCGACGCATTTGCATGTTGGGCCTTTCTGTATTCCAAAATCGTAGCAAAAGACATGAAGAAAATCAAATCGAATCATGTCAGAAATATCAGTAATGGGATCACGCTATACAGCTGCGCGTGGCATCAGAGCTCATCTCCGACGCATTTGCATGTTGGGCCTTTCTGTATTCCAAAGTCGTAGCAAAAGACATGAAGAAAATCAAATCGAATCATGTCAGAAATATCAGTAATGGGATCACGCTATACAGCTGCGCGTGGCATCAGAGCTCATCTCCGACGCATTTGCACCTCATATTTACCTGTTTTTCATTTATTTTCGGGGTGAGGTGTTGATCCACTCCTTGCTCCTCCTTTTTTTCTGTTTTTATCCTTCCTTTCCTCCTCCTTCCTCTTTCTTCTTGCCCCTTTTCATTTCTCTGCTTATTCCCTTTTCCCTTTTCAGTCGCTCCGTGGTGCAGCGGTCAGCGTGCCTAGCTACGATATCCCCGGGTTTTGGTTCGAGTCCCAGGGCGGTGGAAGGGCAGCGTGCAGCTCAGGAGAAAGAAAAAAAAGAAGAAATAGAAAGGGTAGGGAGAGAAAGGATATGGAATTAAAAAAGAAAGAAAAGGAAGAGGACGAAGGAAATGGAAAATATACTTAGACTGTTAGAGGAGAGGGAAGGAAAGACGGAAGGAAGGAAGGGAGACAGAGCGAGAATAGGCTAGTCGATAAGCACCTTGGAAAACCTGGGGGAGGTAAACTTAGGAAACTCAGATGTCCTTTTGGCCCTGTGTTTCGGGGTAATGGTTAGCTGATTCTTACCCACTACAGGCTCAAGGGTCAGTGTGAAGGAGATGAGCACCGAGGCAACGTGCGGGTATAGCGTATGCCCCGAACTTTACAATCACCTAGACTTTACAAGAGTTTATCATCAAAATACACAGAAAACGTGTCCACAGAAAACGTTAAATTTGAAGCGGTGACAAATACAAATAGCACACATGACGAGGAGTAGTAGTAGTATAGTCTGTTCGGAGCATGAAGGCGGTTCAAGGCGTGGCAGATTCCAGAATTCCCATGAGTGCAGCGCTGCCAGTAGTAGTAGCAGTAATAGTAGTAGTAGTAGTAGTAGTAGTAGTAGCAGTAAAAAGGAAGGTAAGGTACTCTCTCTCTCTCTCTCTCTCTCTCTCTCTCTCTCTCTCTCTCTCTCTCACACACACACACCCCGCCTTCCCCACGAACACCTGTAGTATACGTGTTTAAATGTATATATCATGATCAACCTTCGTAGTCAACACGTCAGAAGGTGTGATACAATGTTCCCTCTGTACTCCCCCGCCACACACGCACACACACACACACACACACACCTGCGATAGCGACTGTGAAGTGGTATGGCAGGGGAGGAAAGGGAGGGGGAGGGAAAGGAAGGAAAGGGAAGGAAAACGAGGCAGAGAGGGAAAGAAATTGAAAAGATATTGAAATGGAGGTTAATGGAAGGAAAAAGAGAAGGGAAGGGAAGGGAAGGGAAGGGAGGGGATAAGGAAAGAGGAGATAGGGAAACAAAGCGAAGGAAAGATAAGGCATAAAATAGGAAGGGAAAGGAAGGGAAGGGAAGGGAAGGGAGGGAATAAGGAAAGAGGAGATAAGGAGACAAAGCGAAGGAAAGATAAGGCATAAAAAAGGGAGGGAAAGGAAGGGAAAGGAAGGAAGGGAAGGGAAGGGAAGGGAAAGGAAGGGAAGGGAAAGGAAGGGAAAGGAAGGTAACAAAAGGAAAGGAAGGGAAGACAAGGAAGGAAAGGGAAATGAAGGGAAGGGAAAGGAAGGGAAGGGAAGGGGAGGGAAGAGAAGGAAAGGGAAAGGAAGGGAAGGGAAGGGAAAGTGAAGGGAAGGGAAGGGAAAGGAAGCAACGGAGACACGGTGAAACAAACGCCCCCCAAATTACTTCCGCTGTGAGGCTAACGGTAGGATGCGGTTCCTCCCATTCTTCCTCCTCCTCCTCCTCCTCTTCTTCCTCTTCCCCAGTGTATATATGCGAAGTTGCGAACGTTCTCTCTCTCTCTCTCTCTCTCTCTCTCTCTCTCTCTCTCTCTCTCTCGTGCATGACGCAGATGAAGACGCGATCTCCCCCCCCCCTCCCCCCCATGTGAGTGTGTGTGTGTGTGTGTGTGTGTGTGTGTGTGTGTGTGTGTTCGTTTCAACTCCTATTATGACATGCAGTGGATTTTAATGGATCTCTCTCTCTCTCTCTCTCTCTCTCTCTCTCTCTCTCTCTCTCTCTCTCTCTCTCTCTCTCTCTCTGTGTGTGTGTGTGTGTGTGTGTGTGTGTGTGTGTGTGTGTGCCAGATTTGCATGACGGGTAAATTCTGGGCACTTCTCCAGCCCTTGAGAGAGAGAGAGAGAGAGAGAGAGAGAGAGAGAGAATCAATATTTGGATCCTCAGTCAACATCCTCTCCTCTCCCTCCCTCCCTCTCCTTGTCCCTTCCTGGCCCCCTAACGTCACGGAGGAGGAGGAGGAGGAGGAGGAAGAAAGTATGTGCACGATAAGTTCTTATGTAATAATAATAATAATAATAATAATAATAATAATAATAATAATAATAATAATTTTCATATGTATATATCTTTGAAGGAAGAAAATATTGATATAAACGACAAAAAAAGTAATGGTAAAATATTTTAAAACGCATATTAAAAAAAACAAAACAATAATTAACAACTATATAAATAATGCGAAATAAATGCGCCTTTTTTTTGTATCACTTAAACAACACAAAAAGCAAATATGGAGAAAAAAACGAGAAAAAAAACACATAAACAAATAAGGTAGGCCTACACAAACCACACCCATAAACACGTATACAAACACCAATCATCACCATCACCACCATCATTATCACCACCCTCATTAACTGATCAGCACGCCTCCAACGCCCTCACAAACAACACGAACAACAACGCATCTCATCTTCATACGCCAGGCAGAGAGGGAAAGCGAGAGAAAACGCATACTCCTTCCTGTAGGCGACGCAGAAGAGAGAGAGAGAGGGGGGGAGGGAGAGCGAGGATGCAGTACGACACGCCCTTGCTGCCGGAGGTTGAAGAGGAGACCAGCAGAGCCTAAACCCTGGGCCGCTCCAAGTCCTCTCAGCCCACAGTAATGATTCGACTGTCAGTGAATGGAGGTTGCGCTCTGGCTCCCACCCTCCCGCCCACCCGTCCCGAACCATTGCCAACTCCCATGTCTAAGGTATTCCACGCATTTCCGGGCGCTCCCACGTTAGGACAGGTGCTACGAGGGTCCAGTTAGTGCAAGACAGGTCCACAGGTAAATATTGCATGGTGGATAGACCTATGTTTCACCTGTACGATGCTGTGTTAAGAAAATAGAAGAGATTTTATACCGTGACATTTTACAAGGATAGCGACACATGGCCTCACGGATATATGTATAGGCTCGCTGTGTTATTGATCCCGGGGCTATAGGGTGAGGCTTATGTGTTATGTGTTCGTTTAGATGTGTCCTGTGTGTGTCTCCCGTGTGTGCGTGTGTGTGGGAGGGGACACTTATTGATTACGATAGAAGGAGGTTGCCTGAATGTCTGGTGCCTGGGAATGCTTTGCTATATTGCGTGTGTGTGTGTGTGTGTGTGTGTGTGTGTGAAAGCTATATTTCACGTTACTCTTTTTTTTTTTCTGCTGATACGTGTGTGTGTGTGTGTGTGTGTGTGTGTGTGTGTGTGTGTGTGTGTGTGTGTGTTCTTCGGTGTTGCGTTGAATGTGCTATAAAAAAAAAGAGAGAGAAAGATTAAAGATAATAGTCGATAACACAAGGGAAAATAAAGAAGAAATAGGCCTATTGCTCTCTTCCTTTCACTCCTCTCTTATCATCATTTATTTCACCTCGTTTTTCTTTGATTCATTTTCGCATGATCCCATTATTTATTTTATTATAGTTATTCATCTTTTTCTCATTTATTTAACTTTCTTTCACTAATCTATTTCACACATTCATCGTTCCTTCTCCCACGTACATGGGCCTACTTCCTTCCCTTTTATTTCCTTCACTTCTCTCTATTTCATGCATTCATCGTTCCTTCTCTCACGTACATAGGCCTACTTCCTTCCCTTTTATTTCCTTCACTTCTCTCTATTTCATGCATTCATCGTTCCTTCTCCCACGTACATAGGCCTACTTCCTTCCCTTTTATTTCCTTCACTTCTCTCTATTTCATGCATTCATCGTTCCTTCTCCCACGTACATAGGCCTACTTCCTTCCCTTTTATTTCCTTCACTTCTCTCTATTTCATGCATTCATCGTTCCTTCTCCCACGTACATAGGCCTACTTCCTTCCCTTTTATTTCCTTCACTTCTCTCTATTTCATGCATTCATCGTTCCTTCTCCCACGTACATAGGCCTACTTCCTTCACTTTTATTTCCTTCACTTCTCTCTATTTCATGCATTCATCGTTCCTTCTCCCACGTCCTTAGGCCTATTCCTTCCCTTTTATTTCCTTCACTTCTCTCTATTTCACACATTCATCGTTCCTTCTCCCACGTACATAGGCCTACTTCCTTCCCTTTTATTTCCTTCACTTCTCTCTATTTCACACATTCATCGTTCCTTCTCTCACGTACATAGGCCTACTTCCTTCCCTTTTATTTCCTTCACTTCTCTCTATTTCATGCATTCATCGTTCCTTCTCTCACGTACATAGGCCTACTTCCTTCCCTTTTATTTCCTTCACTTCTCTCTATTTCATGCATTCATCGTTCCTTCTCTCACGTACATAGGCCTACTTCCTTCCCTTTTATTTCCTTCACTTCTCTCTATTTCATGCATTCATCGTTCCTTCTCTCACGTACATAGGCCTACTTCCTTCCCTTTTATTTCCTTCACTTCTCTCTATTTCATGCATTCATCGTTCCTTCTCTCACGTACATAGGCCTACTTCATTCACTTTTAATTACTTCACTTCTCTCTATTTCATGCATTCATCGTTCCTTCTCCCACGTACATAGGCCTACTTCCTTCCCTTTTATTTCCTTCACTTCTCTCTATTTCATGCATTCATCGTTCCTTCTCCCACGTACATAGGCCTACTTCCTTCCCTTTTATTTCCTTCACTTCTCTCTATTTCACACATTCATCGTTCCTTCTCCCACGTACATAGGCCTACTTCCTTCCCTTTTATTTCCTTCACTTCTCTCTATTTCATGCATTCATCGTTCCTTCTCCCACGTACAAAGGCCTACTTCCTTCCCTTTTACTTCCTTCACTCCTCTCTATTTCATGCATTCAGCGTTTGTTTTCCTTCACTTATTCATTAATTTTCATCGATGTTACAATACACATATTTTTTACATATATTTCTCTCATGTATTTATAAGAAACATAAGAACGCAGGAGTCTGCAAGAGGCCGGTAGGCCTGTACAAGGCAGATCCTTTGACCCTAAGCTCCCGTGTATCTAACCCCACCTAATATCGCTGTCCATGAATTTATCTAGTCTATTTTTGAATGTGACAATTGTATTGGCACTCACCACATGACTGCTAAGCCTATTCCACTCATCCACCACCCTGTTAGTAAACCAATTTTTGCCTATGTCCCTGTTGAATCTGAATTTATCCAGTTTAAACCCGTTACTTCGTGTCCTACCCGGTTCTCTTACCAACAAAACCTTATGAATGTCTCCCTTATTAAAGCCCTTCATCCATTTATAAACCTCGATCATGTCTCCACGCACCCTCGTCTTAATTTCCTTTCCTTCTATTTTCACTTCTCTATCTCATCCCACCTCTTTTTCGCCTCTGCCCAATTAGCAGTATTCATATTTCCACTAATTCCTCCATTCTCAAGTTCTCTATCTCATGTTTTAACCTTTTCCTTCCCTCCATGGCACCTTCTTATCGCCGAACACACCCCGGTACACAAGTTTGCCAGGTTCGCCCTTCCCATCAGCTGCATTCATATTTCCACTAATTTCTCCTTTCTCAAGTTCTCTATCTCATGTTTTAACCTTTTCCTTCCCTCCATGGCACCTTCTTATCGCCGAAC
>NC_066567.1:949145-981645 GCF_024679095.1 Eriocheir sinensis | reverse complement strand
GAAAATAAAGAAAATATAAATAAAAATAGGTCGGCAAAGAACAATGCGAATCAGTAACATAGCATATCTCTACACACCTGTCCCTGATCACACCTGCCCTGCATACACCTGTCCAACCCACACCTGGCCATGCATTATACAGACGTGGACAGGTGAGGACGTAGGGCAGGTAGGGGACACAGGTGGGCGGTGAGGTGGCGAAGGTGAGGTTGTGAGCGCGGTAAAATGATGACCAGTGAGAGCGAGCGGGCGACGGACAGAGGAGGTTTGATACAGAGGTACAGAGGTGGGAGTTTAGGGCATTTCCAGAGGTTGTGTGGTAGTGTGACCCTTCTTCTGTACCGTGAACCTAAGCACGCACATTTGACAAGGCTTTCGTGGGAGTTTAGGGCATTTCCAGAGGTTGTGTGGTAGTGTGACCCTTCTTCTGTACCGTGAACCTAAGCACTTACATTTGACAAGGCTTTCGTGGGAGTTTAGGGCATTTCCAGAGATTGTGTGGTAGTGTGACCCTTCTTCTGTACCGTAAACCTAAGCACTTACATTTAACAAGGCTTTCGTGGGAGTTTAGGGCATTTCCAGAGGTTGTTTGGTAGTGTGACCCTTCTTCTGTACCGTGAACCTAAGCAGGTACATTTGACAAGGCTTTCGTGGGTGTTTAGGGCATTTTCAGAGGTTGTGTGGTAGTGTGACCCTTCTTCTGTACCGTGAACCTAAGCACGCACATTTGACAAGGCTTTCGTGGGTGTTTAGGGCATTTCCAGGGGTAGTTTCATGGTCCTGGTGGTAGTGTGACCCTTCTTCTGTACCGTGAACCTAAGCACGCACATTTAACAAGGCTTTCGTGGGTGTTTAGGGCATTTCCAGGGGTAGTCTCATGGTCCTGGTGGTAGTGTGACCCTTCTTCTGTACCGTGAACCCAAGGACGCACATTTGACAAGGCTTTCGTGGGAGTTTAGGGCATTTCCAGAGGTTGTGTGGTAGTGTGACCCTTCTTCTGTACCGTGAACCCAAGGACGCACATTTGACAAGGCTTTCGTGGGAGTTTAGGGCATTTCCAGGGGTAGTTTCATGGTCCTGGTGGTAGTGTGACCCTTCTTCTGTACCGTGAACCCAAGGACGCACATTTGACAAGGCTTTCGTGGGTGTTTAGGGCATTTCCAGGGGTAGTTTCATGGTCCTGGTGGTAATGTGACCCTTCTTCTGTACCGTGAACCCAAGGACGCACATTTGATAAGGCTTTCGTGGGTGTTTAGGGTATTTCCAGGGGTAGTTTCATGGTCCTGGTGGTAGTGTGACCCTTCTTCTGTACCGTGAACCCAAGGACACACATTTGATAAGGCTTTCGTGGGTGTTTAGGGGATTTCCAGGGAGGGTAGTTTTATGACAGTTTTTATAGTACTGTGAGACGCTTCAAGCCCTCTCCTCATATCATCTATTTCCACCTCTTTTGATTCATTTTTTAGGAGCAGCGAGTAGCGGGCTTTTTATTTATTATTGTTTTCTTTTTTGAAGTCTCCTTTGTTGTAAAAAAAAAATAAAAGGCCGAATAGGAGGTCACGTGGGTTTCAATGAGTGGTTTTAGGTTCACGGTACAGAAGAAGGGTCACACTACCACCAGGGTCATGAAACTACCCGTAGAAATGCCCTTAAACTCCAACGAAAGCCTTGTTAAATGTGTGCGCTTGGGTTCATGGTACAGAAGAAGGGTCACACTACCACCAGGGTCATGAAACCACCTCTGGAAATGCCCTAAACTCCCACGAAAGCCTTGTTAAATGTGTGCGCTTGGGTTCATGGTACAGAGGAAGGGTCACACTACCACCAGGGCCATGAAACCACCTCTGGAAATGCCCTAAACTCCCACGAAAGCCTTGTTAAATCTGTGCGCTAGGGTTCATGGTACAGAGGAAGGGTCACACTACCACCAGGGTCATGAAACTACCCGTAGAAACGCCCTTAAACTCCAACGAAAGCCTTGTTAAATGTGCGCGCTTGGGTTCATGGTACAGAGGAAGGGTCACACTACCACCAGGGTCATGAAACCACCCCTGGAAAATGGCCTAAACACACACAAAAGCCTATCGTCAAATACGTGTCCTTGGGCGCAAAAATGATTATATATAAGAATGGGCCTGAGTGTTGCAAGGGGAGAGAGTTAGTGTGTGTGTTGCGAGGGGAGAGAGTGAGGTATAGTGATTGTGTTGCGAGAGGATAGAGTGAGATAGTGTGTGTGTGTGTGTGTGTTGCGTGCGAAGTAAATGATTGGTGCCAAGTGTTGCGAGAGAGGAGAATGAGGTGTTGATTGTGTTGCGAGAGAGAGAAGAAAATTGAGGCATTGAGGTGTGTGTGTGTGTGTGTGTGTGTGTGTGTGTGTGTGTGTGTGTGTGTGTGTGTGCGTGCGAGCCCTTCACCCACAGAGAGGAGAAGGTCACGTTGCACCAAGGTTATACAGGTCTACTCTTCCCCTGGTGATGGTGGTGATGGTGGTGGTGGTGGTGGTGGTGACGCGGTATTCAGAGTTTTCCAATGTGTGTTTTTGCATATCGGAGACGTGGTGCGGTGAGGCGAGGCATACGGAAGGTGCATAGTAAAATATATCGTTAGGGTAAGATAGAGGAAGAAGAAGAAGAAGAAGAAGAAGAAGAAGAAGAAGAAGAAGAAGTAGTAGAGGAATAATAATAATAATAATAATAAGAATAAGAATAAGAATAAGTAAACGAAGTAGAGGAAGAAGAAGAAGAAGTAGAGGAAGAAGAAGAAAAATAATAATAATAATAATAATAATAATAATAATAATAATAATAATAATAATAATAATAAACGAAGTAGAGGAAAAAGAAGAAGAAGAAGAAGAAGAAAGGCAAAAAGAAAAGTATAGGATGAAAAATAAAAACAGGAACAACAACAACAACAAGAACAGACATAACAAAAAATGGGAAGCAAAAAAACAAAAGAAAAACAAAACAAGAAAAACAAAACAAGAAAAAAAGAAAAAAAAAGAAAAATTTTGTAATTATATAACTTTAAAAAAACAGCTGATTACAGACTACGACACACACACACACACACACACACACACACACACACACACACACACACACACACACACACACACACACAGACCTTTCTAGTTTTTCATTTGAGTGACCTTGAAGTCCCCTACCGTACTGACACACCTGACCACGTTCTGATTACCTGACACACACACACACACACACACACACACACACACACACACACACACACACACACACCTTTTCCTTATAACTCTTTCCCTTCCCTTCTCTTCCTTCCTCTGTCTTACCTTCTCTTCCCTTTCCTTCCCCTTCCCTTCTCTTCCCTTCATCTATCTTACCTTCTCTTCCCTTTCCTTCCCCTTCCCTTCTCTTCCCTTCTTCTATCTTACCATCTCTTCCCTTCCCTTCCCCTTCTCTAGCTTACCTTATCTTTCCCTTCCTTATCTTCCTTCCTTTCCCTTCTCTTCTCTTCCCTTTTCTTCCCTTCCCTTCCCTTCCTCTAGCCTACCTTATCTTCCCTTTCCTTTCCTTCCCTTCCCTTCCTTTCCCTTCTCTTCTCTTCTTTCCCTCATAACTACTACTACTATTACTATGCTCTCTCTCTCTCTCTCTCTCTCTCTCTCTCTCTCTCTCTCTCTCTCTCTCTCTCTCTCTCTCTCTCTCATCAAGCTATTTCTAAAGGTCAAAGAGTGGATCAATCGGGTTCTAATGAGTGTTTCTTTAGGTTCACGGTACAGAGGGAGGGTCACACTACCACCAGGGCCATAAAACTACTCCTGGAAATGCCCACGACCCCTACGAAAGCCTTGTCAAATATGTGTTTCTTTAGGTTCACGGTACAGAGGAAGGGTCACACTACCACCAGGGTCATAAAACTACTCCTGGAAATGCCCACAACCCCTACGAAAGCCTTGTTTAATATGTGTTTCTTTAGGTTCACGGTACAGAGGAAGGGTCACACTACCACCAGGGCCATAAAACTACTCCTGGAAATGCCCACAACTCCTACGAAAGCCTTGTCAAATATGTGTTTCTTTAGGTTCACGGTACAGAGGAAGGGTCACACTACCACCAGGGCCATAAAACTACTCCTGGAAATGCCCACAACCCCTACGAAAGCCTTGTTTAATATGTGTTTCTTTAGGTTCACGGTACAGAGGAAGGGTCACACTACCACCAGGGCCATAAAACTACTCCTGGAAATGCCCACAACTCCTACGAAAGCCTTGTTTAATATGTGTTTCTTGGGTTCACGGTACAGAGGAAGGGTCACACTAAATGCCCACAACTCCTACGAAAGCCTTGTCAAATGTGTGTTTCTTTAGGTTCACGGTACAGAGGGAGGGTCACACTACCACCAGAGCCATAAAACTACTCCTGGAAATGCCCACAACCCCTACGAAAGCCTTGTCAAATATGTGTTTCTTTAGGTTCACGGTACAGAGGAAGGGTCACACTACCACCAGGGTCATAAAACTACTCCTGGAAATGCCCACAACCCCTACGAAAGCCTTGTTTAATATGTGTCCTTGGTCGTTAAAATGTTATATGACACGACTCAAAGACGAAGGGATTAGCGACGGTATATCCGGTTGAGTGTGATTGTCACCCTCCTCACGTCATCGCCTCTTGTGCAACGGGGAACGGGAGGGAGAAAACGGGGAGCTGAGAATATTAAAACAGAGAGAAAAGAATAATAAAATACTGATGCAATATTGGTGATGGAAAAATTCGTTATGTTCCCCTATACAAATTTACCTAACCAATGATGTTACGTAAGAGGAGGAGGAGGAGGGAGAGGAGTAGGGGGAGGAGGGAGAGGAGGAGGAGGAAGAAAAATATACGTCTTTTCTTCAAGGGTGTTCCAGGAAAGTGACGTCATTTCATGTATACATAGATGATACAAGGAGGAGGAAGAGGAAAAGGAGGAGGAGGAGGAGGAGGAGGAGGAGATAGAAGGACAAAATGATGAAAAGAAAGCGCAAGAGGAGGAGGAGGAGGAGAAAAAGAGATAAAAAGAGAAAATTATGATGATGATGATGAGGAGGAGGAAGAGGAAAAGGAGGAGGAGGAGGAGGAGATAGAAGGATAAAATGATGAAAAGAAAGCGCAAGAGGAGGAGGAGGAGGAGAAAAAGAGGAGGAGGAGGAGGAGGAGGAAACAGACCATGAAAAAAAAAAGAAAAAAAAGAATGAAACAAAAGAAGACAATGAGAAAGAAAATAAAGGAAAATAAGAGAAAATGATGATGATGAAGAGGAGGAGGAGAAGGAAGACGAGAAAAAAAAGTAGATGAGAAAGAAGAAAAATATAGAAAAAGGAAGAAAAGAGCTTGATTAGTGGGACATGAGTAAAAGAAACAACAAAAAAAGAAAAAAAAAACATTACCCTTTACTCAGCGGTCGGGCATTCGTCGGGCAAGGAAGTCTGGTCACGAAGTCATGGGTCCCACCGTTGCCAGATTGTCGTACCCAGCCTCTTGCATTTCTCAATTACTACCCAGAACAGACTCCCCCACTCCAATAACTGTCTTCATACATAGTTATCGTTAAAATGGTAAGTTACTGGTGTTTCTTGGCAATAATTACGAGTCAGAAGCCAGAAAATCAGTGAAGATGCTCTGAGTACGATAACATGGCAACGGTAGTCAGGGTATGGTGACTCTTGGCAGCCCGAAGTCCGCATTCCCAAACGCTTTCTTAACATCTATTTCCGAAGACCACAAAGGAGATGGGTCGGGGTCCTTATGAGTGTTCTTCGCGTCCATGGTCTCAAACTATCATAAAACTACCCGCGGAAATGCTGACACAACCTCTAAGAAAGCGAATCCTCAGACTTTTGGCTCCTAACAACATCTATTTCCGAAGACCACAAAGGAGATGGGTCGGGGTCCTTATGAGTGTTCTTCGCGTCCATGGTCTCAAACTATCATAAAACTACCCGTGGAAATGCTAACACAACCTCTAAGAAAGCCAATCCTTAGACTTTTGGCTCCTAACAACATCTATTTCCGAAGACCACAAAGGAGATGGGTCGGGGTCCTCATGCGTGTTCTTCGCGTCCATGGTCTCAAACTATCATAAAACCACCCGTGGAAATGCTGACACAACCTCTAAGAAAGCCAATCCTTAGACTTTTGGCTCCTAACAACATCTATTTCCGAAGACCACAAAGGAGATGGGTCGGGGTCCTCATGCATGTTCGTCGCGTCCATGGTGCGGGAGCCGTCTCAAACTATCATAAAACTACAAATGGAAATGCTGACACAACCTCCATGAAAGCCTGATCCAATGTGCGTGTGTAAGCTGTGAGGTGTTGGAGGATATGGTGACAGGGTTGCGGCGGGGCGGTGGTCGGCGGGGACACGTAATCCATGGGTCAAGTTACGCATCAGAGAGAGAGGGAATGCGTGAAAGCCTAGTTACTGCCTCCAACCTCTGTTTATTGGGCTGGGTCTGTGAATGGCGTCTTGTTTCCGTGTGCGCTAGGGACATAATACTAACGCTTCCCTTTCTCCCTTTCTCAGGGGCCGCGCCGAGGAGCTGAGATGATGGTCAACATGTGGCGGACCGTCCGGGCGCTGCGCCTCCACTGGCTGCTGCTGCTCTCCCTCTCCTCGCTGCTGTGCCTCAACGTGCTCCTCTCCCTGCACCGCCAGCAGCAGCAGCAGCAGCAACAACAACAACAACAACAACAGCAACAAATAGTGGACTCGGTTAAGACTGGGGGCTTCCGGAGAGCCTTCAGGGGCCGGGTTCCTGCCGCGGCGCCCCAGGTGGAGAAAGAGCTGAGCTCCGGGGTGAAGGAGGAGGAAAACTCCGCCCGGGAGGTGCTGGACGTGGAGGGCAGCGAGGAGGACAGGGAGGACGTGGATGCAGCCAACGAGGTGAACTCGGTGGAGCCCGAAACCAACGGTGTCACGAAGTCCGGCGCGTGGGACCTGGCGCCGCCGAACTGGCGGAACCTGACGGAAGAGGAGCTCTCCCGCCTGTCCGTGATGGGGCGGCGGCTGTTCCTGGGGGAGGAGGAAGGCGCCGTGCAGGAGGACAAGACCTTCACGATCCTCGTCTGGCGGCACGGCCCCAGCCTGGAGAACCGCTTCCTCAAGCAGTACGGCAGCGTCAAAATGGAGCCGTTCAGGAACTGCTCCGCGCAAAATTGCCGCCTCACCTACGAGGACGAGGCGGCGGGCACCGCGGACGCTATCCTGTTCCACCTGCACCGCACGCCCGGGGCGCACACCTTCCCCAACAGGACGCGGGCGGACCAGCGCTGGGTGTGGATGACGGACGAGAGTCCCCTCCACACCTTCATGATGGCCAAGGTGAGGAACATCGAGGCCTACAACGGCTTCTTCAACTGGTCCATGAGCTACAGGATGGACACCGACGTGCCGGTCCCCTACGGCCGCACGGTGGCCCTCACGCGGGAGGAGGTATTGGACTACCGCCCCGTCGACTACTTCGAGCAGAAGCCCAAGCTGGTGGCCGTTATGGGCTCCAACTGTGGCGGCGCTAACCGCCGCTGGGGCTACATACGCGAGCTGAAGAAGCACATGACGGTGGACGCCTACGGGGGCTGCGGCGACCTCAAGTGTCCCGGCCACTTCAAGAAGGACTGTCCCACCATCAACCAGTACAAGTTTTACCTTTCCTTTGAGAACAGCAACTGCAAGGAATACATCACCGAGAAGGTGGGTCGTTTGTGAGTAATGGCAGTGGTGGTGGTGGTAGCAGTATCCAAGTATCCATGTAATTGCCGACACACCAAACTTGGCTTTTAAAGTTATGTTCTCCACTCAGTTTACCCCTGTAAGTAAACCACGCACCCTGCCATCCATCCACAGGTGTGGTGGAACGCACTGGAGAAGGGCGCCGTGCCGGTGGTGATGGGCACGAAGGTGGAGGACTACCGCAGAGTCCTTCCCCCGCACTCCTTCATCCACGTGGACGACTTCCAGAGCCCCGAGAGACTGGCACAGTACCTCATGTGCGTGCGCGTGTGTGTGTGTGTATGTGTGTGTGTGTGTGTGTGTGTGTGTGTGTGAGATCATACTTCACAGGATCACTTCCACAGATAGCCAAGTTCCCTGACCGAACTTGGAGAGTGTCTTGCAAGACTATTGTGAGGGCTACATATGACCCTGTTCAGTTTTCCGCGAGTCTGTCTCCTTAAGCGTGACTAACCAACGTGTTCTTGCCCCCAACAGGCGCCTCGGGAGCAACAAAGAGGAGTACATGAAGTTCCACGCGTGGCGAGCCAAGTACCGCGTGGCCAACGAGCACGGCTACTTCAACACGCCGGTCTTCCACTACTGCCGGCTGTGCGAGGCCCTCAACTACAACAGTCCCGAGCCAAAGATTTACAACGACCTCGGCATCTTCTGGGGCAAGGACAACTACTGCTATCCTCACACGTGGGAAGACAAGATGAAGAGCCTAGCCACGACATCAAGAGATCCCTAACTTGGTCTCGGGTGCGAAATGAAGGAACGGGTAAGACAAAGACAGCCTGTAAAGAGTGCCGAGACACCAAAACACTCCTAACTTCGCCTTGCGTGTTAAGTGAAGTGAAGGAACGGGATAGAGAGCCTATAAATGCTGCCAAGACATCAAAACGAACTTAATCTCGTCTTGTGTGTTAAAAGAGGAACGGGTCAGACAGCGAAGTGCCATGTACCAGTGATGTGAAGTCAGGATCGAATGTTACATGACTGAAGAAGGGAGATGAGATGCAGGAAAACAGGAAGTGAAGAAACAATGAAGAAGTTGGGAAGATTGACCTCCAAACATCCTTAACATTGTCTTGGGGTGCTGCGTGGAGTGAGGGAATGTGTTAAGACAACCTATTGCCAAGTATATCGGAAGCTGCCGCGGTGAAGTGAAATCAGGATTGAAAGGTTAAGGTGATTGAAGGATGGAGATGCGACGAAGGAAAGCCGGAACCGAAGGAGTGGCGAAGGAGCTGGAAAGACTGGATGAAAAGGGATCTGGATATATGGAGGACTGATGGGAAGGTGCTCGAATGAATGAACTGGAGTCACTCACGGCTTATATGAAAGTTGTGATAATGGTGAAGGTTTGAAAAAGAGGTTATCATTGTTGCAACTGCTCCGTCTGTTGAGTTTCCGGAGGGCGAGAGAATGAAATGGAGAGCTACGAGACAGTCTTTCACGGCTTATATGAATGTTGTGATAATGGTGAAGGTTTGAAAAAGAGGTTATCATTGTTGCAACTGCTCCGTCTGTTGAGTTTCCGGAGGGCGAGAGAATGAAATGGAGAGCTACGAGACAGTCTTTCACGGCTTATATGAATGTTGTGATAATGGTGAAGGTTTGAAAAAGAGGTTATCATTGTTGCAACTGCTCCGTCTGTTGAGTTTCCGGAGGGCGAGAGAATGAAATGGAGAGCTACGAGACAGTCTTTCACGGCTTATATGAATGTTGTGATACTAGTAAGTTTTGAAAAGGATGGTCTTATTGTTTTGTATTTCGTTCTTGTCTCACACACGTTAGGCAATAGCATACCCGATCTAGTCAGAATATCACCGCAATAGGACACACAACGAAGACATTTAAGCATCGGAAGACATCCCAAGATATCCTCCCTTTCCTAGTCACACAGTCAGAGGGGGGATGAGTAGGAGGAATATGCCCAGAATCGTCCAGAGTGGAGTTTCAGAGAGAGTGTGAGCCTCCTTCACTAGTACTCCTCCTCCCTCCTCACATATCCTTAGAGAACAGACGTGGGGAAGGGAATGTATAGAGATGGGTTCAGTGTCTAAGTGTTGGTGGTAACGTGGGATGAGTCGGGAAGGAAAACCAGTGAACCTTTAGCATGTGAATGAGGAAAGTGAGGATGAATGACCCGTACCGAACTCGTAGTGAACTCGTAACGTGTGCCTCTTCGTGTGTAAATACGGTCAGGTCAGGTCAATCCAGGTGTGCATTTCAGTGGCATCCAAACACCCACGAAACATACCGGGATGGCGTTGTCTGTCCCCATTTCGCAATAACGTTGTGTGTAGCACTACGAAAAAGTCACTTTGCACTAAACTGACAACTGGGTTTTAGTGTACGGCGACTTTTTAAAAACTTTTTCTAATCTTGTTGTCATGATATCTCCTTTTTCACGTTTCACTTTATAAATCCCAGACTCTATAACACGTCTAAGGGCTGCACTGATCCCTTTTTGTCCTCACTCTTGTGGCATTCGATTCTCTTCTCGATATGGCTTGAAAAATGACGGTGAAGTTGGAGTGTTCAAATGTTAAATGCGAGGAGACCAACATGAATTTTAGATATCAAAGTTTGAGGCCCCGTTCACACTGTGCCGAGTCTGGGCCACGACAACCCAGCGACCCAGGGCACACGAGGTCTTGGGTGTGGAATGTTGATGTGAAAGGGTCGCACACGGTCGGAGAGAGGTCTAGAAACGATCGCCGGATGCTGAGTCGGCACAGCGTGAAGGGGGTCTAAAGAAACTATTACAATGAACAAATTTCCGTGGATCTTCAGTCAAACCACGATTTTCGCTAGTGTGGTTTTCATTTGTTTCTTATTATTGCTGCTGATGATGATGGTGAGTAAAACTGTAGCTTTGGAAGATCGTGGACACGTCAGGAAACCACGGAAATCTGAGAACCACGGCAGCAGAAATCGTGGTTTGACTGAAGATCCACGGAAAATTCGCCCAGTGTAATAGCCCCTTAAAAGTCCCTGAGTTGTCGTGGCCCAGCGTCGGCAGTGTGAAGATACTTTTTTGACCGCGTGTGCATGACCTTCAAACCCCTTCTTACATATCTCTTCTTACTCTGTCTTCCAACTTTCCTTATCTCATCGTAGCGCCACGAGGCCGGTATAGAGTTTTAATGTATAGAGTCCATAGATATCTTCGGCTCCTTTTTTTACTACTTAAGAGCATAATACAAGCAAGCAAAGGGTACGCATTCTATAGAGACTTAGAGAGAATGTTACCTGCCTTTGTTGCTTTCAAGATTAAAAACAAGTCCTACTTTTTTTCTCCGTAAAGGTTGGCAGCAGAGAAGATATTTGTACATACTAAAAAGAGAGAATTTACTGTTGCGGCTTTGTGAATGTTTGAGGTGAGGGACTGGGAGTGCGTTAGAAGTTTGAGAGTAACATAATTGCCTCCTTGTGATAGTGTGGTTACCTGTGAATCAAGGAAGCAGGTGACAGATTACAGGTGGGATGTTGCTGATGAGATTGTACCTTGTTTTGTTTTTTGTTTTTTTAGGAGAGAGTGAGAAGGTTGAGAGTAACATAATTGGCTCCTTGTGATAGTGTGGTTACCTGTGAATCAAGGAAGCAGGTGACAGGTGACAGGTGGGATGCTGCTGATGAGATGAAACTGTACCTTATTTTTTTTTTTTTTTATTTTTTTTTTTTTTTTAGAGGTGATTGGTTTTGGAGTGAGTGTGATTTTGGTTTTAAGTCGTCAGTATTTTGTTTTAGTTAATGTTTTATTGATGATCCGAGAATAGAGTTAATTTACTGTATACATTTATTTTAATTCTAGTCATTGTATGTACGTCACCCTAACACACACACACACACACACACACACACACACACACACACACACACTCAAAGATAACCTGAGCATACTAATCATTCTGAATAGGCAAACTGGTCTCCATGTGCGTGTGTGTGTGTGTGTGTGTGTGTGTGTGTGTGTGTGTGTGTGTGTGTGTGTGTAAGCAGATGATAAAAGAAATCTATCAGAACTTGTCATTTATTTTTTCTCCTTCTCCCATATTGTAAAAGACAAGATTATATTTTTAAATACCACGATATGATAGACAAGGAATTATCACTCTGTATCTAGACATCGCTGGGCCGCTCATCAAATCCTCGTGAGAACAGCGAAGGAAGTATTTTAATTATTTATTTTTACAGCAAGGGAGACGGTTCAAGGGCAAAACTAACAACAACAACAACAAAGCCTCCAAACAAAAGTAGAAAAATACGAGAGGTCAAAAGAGGTCAAGTTCGGGGGGGGAGATGATGTCTTGATACTCTCCTCTTGAATGGGTTAAAGTCGTAGGCAGGCAGGAGGAAATACAGACAAAGGACTTAAGGCTGGTTCAGAGTTTACCAGCGGAAGGGATGAGAGAGTGAAGATGCTGCTTAACTCTTGCATAAGGGAACTGAATCTCCTCTTGAATGAGTTAAAGTCGTAGGCAGGCAGGAGGAAATACAGACAAAGGACTTAAGGCTGGTTCAGAGTTTACCAGCGGAAGGGATGAGAGAGTGAAGATGCTGGTTAACTCTTGCATAAGGGAACTGGATTGGGCGGTACTTTCTTACGCTTCCACCTCTCATATGTCACCTATTTCCATCCTCCAAAAAGGAGATTAATCGGGTTGCTATGAGTGTTTTTTTAGGTTCATGGTACAGAGGAAGGGCCAAACTACCACCAGGGTCATAATACTACCCCTGGAAATGCCCACAACGCCTACGAAAGCCTTGTCAAATATGTTTCTTAGGTTCACGGTACAAAGAAAGGGTCAAACTACCACCAGGGCCTTAAAACTACCCCTGGAAATGCCCACAACGCCTACGAAAGCCTTGTCAAATATGTTTCTTGGGTTCACGGTACAGAGAAAGGGTCAAACTACCACCAGGGCCATAAAACTACCCCAGGAAATGCCCACAACGCCTACGAAAGCCTTGTCAAATATGTTTCTTGGGTTCACGGTACAGAGAAAGGGCCAAACTACCACCAGGGGTCATAATACTACCCCCGGAAATGCCTACAACCCCCACGAAAGCCTTATGCATGCTTGGACGCCGGCGGGTTACAGAATTCGGGCTCTGGGTAGAATAGGGATGAGCAAGAGTGGAGTCGTATGCATAAAGGGAGGTCGCGGGAGTGCCTAGCAGACTGGATAGGGATTGTGCGTATACTAATCCCTATTAATACAACAAGGACGGCAGCTCAAGAATAACAAACAGGAACAGAACCAAAAAAGAACCCGTTAGATGCTGCTCGAAACAAAAGAAGAACGAGAACGAGAGGGCGTGTAGAAAGGTCAAGTTCGGTGGGGGAGGAGCCGCTGTGTCTGTGTCGTGGAGGGAATTGTAAGTCCTTTTATTTCTAGCAGTGAAGGAACAGCTCAAGGGAAGGCATGGCAAGTTCTTTTATTTCTAGAAGTGAAGGAACAGCTCAAGGGAAGGCATGGCAAGTTCTTTTATTTCTAGCAGTGAAGGAACAGCTCAAGGGAAGGCATGGCAAGTTCTTTTATTTCTAGCAGTGAAGGAACAGCTCAAGGGAAGGCATGGCAAGTTCTTTTATTTCTAGCAGTGAAGGAACAGCTCAAGGGAAGGCATGGCAAGTTCTTTTATTTCTAGCAGTGAAGGAGCAGCTCAAGGGAAGGCATGGCAAGTTCTTTTATTTCTAGCAGTGAAGGAACAGCTCAAGGGAAGGCATGGCAAGTTCTTTTATTTCTAGCAGTGAAGGAACAGCTCAAGGGAAGGCATGGCAAGTTCTTTTATTTCTAGCAGTGAAGGAACAGCTCAAGGGAAGGCATGGCAAGTTCTTTTATTTCTAGCAGTGAAGGAACAGCTCAAGGGAAGGCATGGCAAGTTCTTTTATTTCTAGCAGTGAAGGAACAGCTCAAGGGAAGGCATGGCAAGTTCTTTTATTTCTAGCAGTGAAGGAGCAGCTCAAGGGAAGGCATGGAAAGTTCTTTTATTTCTAGCAGTGAAGGAACAGCTCAAGGGAAGGCATGGCAAGTTCTTTTATTTCTAGCAGTGAAGGAACAGCTCAAGGGAAGGCATGGCAAGTTCTTTTATTTCTAGCAGTGAAGGAACAGCTCAAGGGAAGGCATGGCAAGTTCTTTTATTTCTAGAAGTGAAGGAACAGCTCAAGGGAAGGCATGGCAAGTTCTTTTATTTCTAGCAGTGAAGGAACAGCTCAAGGGAAGGCATGGCAAGTTCTTTTATTTCTAGCAGTGAAGGAACAGCTCAAGGGAAGGCATGGCAAGTTCTTTTATTTCTAGCAGTGAAGGAGCAGCTCAAGGGAAGGCATGGCAAGTTCTTTTATTTCTAGCAGTGAAGGAAGGAGCAGAAGGACAAAATTAAGTGAAAACAAACAAACTACAAAAAAAAAAGTGTGTGCCATTGTGTGACGCGGGACAATGGAGGGATTTCAGCAGGTGTTACGCAAGGTGTGTGTGTGTGTGTGTGTGTGTGTGTGTGTGTGTTTCAATTTTTTCACATTTACACCGATTCTATATTTTTTCTTATATTATTTTTAACACGTGATTTATTTTGCACAGGAATGAAAGAGAAAAAAAAAATGAACCGTGTAAAAATATCTCCCGGGAAGGCAAAGGACAGGAAGAGGAGGAAAGTTAGAAAGTTTCGTTCAGTCGGCGCAACATCTGTGGTCATATGCCGGAGAGAGACAGAAGGGGAAGGAGTTATAGGAGAAGGGAACAGACCCCAGGAGACGGGACACAACCCCCGATTAATACCTGGTACCCATTCACTGCTGGGTGGACAGGGGCGTAGGGTATCGGAAAAGCCGCCCAAATTTTTCAACTCCGCCCGGGAATCGAACCTGCGCTCTCTCGATTGTGAGCCGAGTGTGCTAACCACTGCACCACGAGAGAGACAGAAGGGGAAGGAGTTATAGGAGAAGGGAACAGACCCCAGGAGACGGGACACAACCCCTGATTAATACCTGGTACCCATTCACTGCTGGGTGGACAGGGGCGTAGGGCATCGGAAAAGCCGCCCAAATTTTTCAACTCCGCCCGGGAATCGAACCTGCGCTCTCTCGATTGTGAGCCGAGTGTGCTAACCACTGCACCACGAAGCCCCCTGGGAAGAGGAGGAGGAGTGCAGGTACTGACAGGTGTTCACAGGTGTATACATGACATAAACAAACAGCCGCTCAAACACAGGTGGTCAAACTCAGGTAAGGGTAAGTTCGTGATTATAGTTATGTACAGGTGATTCGAGTGATGGTAGTAGTAGTAGTAGTAGTAGTAGTAGTAGTAGTAGTAGTAGTAGTAGTAGTAGTAGTAGTAGTAGTAGAAGTAGTAGTTGTAGTTACTCTCAGAATTATCACTGTTTTTTTTCCTCTTCCTCCTCCTCTTCGTCATTTCTCTTCTTCATCTCTCTCTCTCTCTCTCTCTCTCTCTCTCTCTCTCTCTGCATTGTAGTTCTGGTATAGCTGTTGTTGTTGTTCTTGTTCTTGTTGTTTTGGGTCAGATATATAATTTTTTTTCTTCCTCTTCTTCTTCTTCCTCCTCCTCTTCGTTATTTCTCTTCTTCCTTTCCTTTTTTTTATCTCTCTTTGCATTGTAGTTCTGGTATAGCTGTTGTTGTTGTTGTTGTTCTCAGATTTATTGTTTTTTTCTTCCTCTTCCTCTTCTTCTTCCTCCTCTTCTGTATCTTATCTTCTACCTGCTATCTCTATGCATTCTTTTTCTTCCTTAACTTTTAGCTCAACGCGTCTTCCTCCTCCTCCTTCTTCTCCTTTCCTCCCCTTCATCTCCTCTTCTCTCATTCCCTCTATGCATTCTTCCTCCTCCTCCTTCTTCTCCTTTCCTCCCCTTCATCTCCTCTTCTCTCATTCCCTCTATGCATTCTTCCTCCTCCTCCTTCTTCTCCTTTCCTCCCCTTCATCTCCTCTCCTCTCATTCTTTCTATGCATTCTTCCTCCACTTTTAGCTCGACGCGTCTTCCTCCTCCTCCTTCTTCTCCTTTCCTCCCCTTCATCTCCTCTCCTCTCTTTACATTCTTCCTTCACTCTCTGGTAGACTTCCCAGTACAAGATTTAATCGGGTCAACACGTATTTGACAAGGCTTTCGTAAGAGTTTGGGGTATTTCCAGGGGTAGTTCAATGACCCTGTTGGTAGTCTGACCCTTCTTCTGTACCTTGAACCTAATAAAACACTCATTAGAACCCGACTGATCTCCTTTTCGGCCTTCGGAAATAATTATGTGAGAGGCGGAAACGTTAACGAATAGGCTACTAATTTTTACCACGAGCCAAGACCGAGACCAAGATGATGCCCGGAGAGAAATCCCAAGCCATCTGTGACATCAAGATCAAGACCCTCCCTCCCTTCCACCCCTGCAACGGCCCCCTGAAACCTGTCCCTTCCGCTACTCTCGGGGTTGTCGCTCTAGATCTCTCTCTCTCTGGTGGCCGAGGTGGAGGAAAGGGAGGGAGGGAGGGAGGGAAGGAGGGAGAATGACGCAAGACCCATGCATCCTCTCCTCTCCTCCTCCTTAATTCCTGATCCACCTCACGCGTAACCCCGGTAAGACGTCTCTATCGAGTATCATCTGGATTGTATCTATTTAGGCGTAGTGTTGCAAGTCTCTCTCTCTCTCTCTTGACCTGTATCTCACTCGCTCTTTTTCTTTATCCTCTTTCATTGTTTATCTGCGTTGGTCTCTCTCTCTCTCTCTCTCTCTCTCTCTCTCTCTCTCTCTCTCTCTCTCTGGTTTCGGAATAGAGATACAGGAGGAGGAGGAGGAAATGAAAGGAAGAGAAAGGAGGGAGAGATGAAACAAAGGAGATACAATTAAGAAAAGTCGAAATGAGAGAAAAAAAATGGATGATGATGATGAGGAGGAAGAAGAGGAAGAGGAGAAGGAAGAAAAGAAGGAGAAAAACACGTAAAATAACCACCATATACTATAACCATGTAAGGAAACTCTACGGTGACGGCCGGCCCGATTTCGCAACTGGACCTACACACGAGAACCGGCAGCATCCGGGCATAACACTATCATCTCCACCTCCATCTCCTTAATACCTCCATGCCCATTGCCCTCGAGAACAGCAACGCCGAGTACTGAGGAGGTGAAGGGGAGGAGATAAGAAGAAGGAGGAGGAGGAGGAAGGAGCTGAAGAAAAGAGTAAAGGGGAGGAAATACGAAGGAGGAGGAGGAGGAAGAAGAAAGTGAGGGGAGAAAAGGAGGAGGAGGAAGAAGAAAGTGAGGGGAGAAAAGGAGAAGGAGGAGGAGGAGGAAGAGGAAGAGGAGCTGAAGAAAAAAGTGGAGGAAGAGAGTTGATAGAAGATAAGGTATAGAAGAGGAAGAAGAAGAGGAGGAGGAAGAGAAGTGATGATTCTGACCCTAGATTTAACCAAGAAGAATGAGGGTGATTGTGGGAGGGAGAAGGGAGAGAGGGAGAATAAAGGGAGAAAGAATGAGGCTGGTTGAGGGAGGGAGAAGGGAGAGAACATAAAGGGAGGGGAATGAGGGTGATTGAGGGAGGGAGAAGGGAGAGAGGATGAGAGAGAGGAGGAATGAGGCTGGTTGAGGGAGGGAGGGAGAAGGGAGGTAGAATTAAGGGAGAAAGAATGAAGCTGGTTAAGGGAGATGAGAATGAAAGGGAGGGAAGAGGTGGAACACAGCAAGAAAGGGAGGAAGAATGAGCCTGATTGTGGGGAGGAAAAGAAGGGAGAGAGGGTGAAAGGGAGGGAAGAATGAAAGGGAGGACAAGAAGAGAAGGGAGAGGGAGAATGAGGATGAAGAATGACCCCCAAAAAAGAAAGGGAGGAAGAATGAGCCTGATTGTGAGGAGGAAAAGAAGGGAGAGAAAGTGCAAGGGAGGGAAGAGAAGGGAGAAAGAGTGAAAGGGAGTACAAGAAGGGAGAGAGAGAGAGAGAGAGAGAGAGAGAGAGAGAGAGAGAGAGAGAGAGAGAGAGAGAGAGAGAGAGAGAGAGAGAGAGAGAGAGAGAGAGAGAGAGAGAGAGAGAGAGAGAGAGAGAGAGAATGCCGAGGAAGAAGAATGACCCCAAAAAAGATCGGATTAAATTACGTAACAGTTATCCCTCACAACACCACACCACAATCACCTCCATAATCTCGCTGTGGTGGAGGTGGTGATGGTGATGGTGATGGTGGTCATTACCCTCACAACACCACACCACAATCACCTCCATAATCTCACTGTGGTGGTGGTGGTGGTGGTGGTGGTGGAAGAATGACCCCCCCAAAAAAGATCGGGTTGAATGATAGCGGACTTCCTTCAACCAGTTTATTATCTGCCGCTACAGTCGCTGACGGGCGATGAAAGTCCACTAACAAGCTCCTATGTACATCCCTCTACCGATGAGGCGAATGAGTGAGTCTGGGTGATGATGGAAGGTACTTATTTACAATTTTACTCTGGAGGCTTCCGAGAAAATATAATGCTTGGGTAACGTGATTTAAAGTATATTAGCAATGCCGAGAAAATGAACTTCCACTATAAGAAATCATGCTATACCAACTAAGCGAGAAGCAGTTATCACCATGGCAATGTCTGGTGATCCGTGTGTGTGTGTGTGTGTGTGTGTGTGTGTGTGTGTGTGTGTGTGTGTGTTTACCTAATCGTAATTTTACAGGGCCTTACGCTCATGTGGTCCCGTCTCCATATCTGCACCATAAGAAATAGACTAAGTGGAAGCAATTATCACCATGGAAATGTCTGGTGATCCGTGTGTGTGTGTGTGTGTGTGTGTGTGTGTGTGTGTGTGTGTGTGTGTGTGTGTGTGTGTGTGTTTACCTAATCGTAATTTTACAGGGCCTGGGCTTATGCTTGTGTAGTCCCGTCTCCATATCTGTATTTGTCCAGTTTTTCCTTAAAGTTGTGCACACTTTTCGCCGATACTGCATCCTCACTTAGTCTGTTCCAAACCTCTATGTTTCTGTGCGGGAAGCTATAGTTTTTTGTCTCTCAAGGATCTTACTTTTCTCAATTTTTTACTGTGTGTGTGTGTGTGTGTGTGTGTGTGTGTGTGTGTGTATGTGTGAAGGTATGTTTTTTTTGTCTCTCAAGCATCTTCCTTTTCTCAATTTTTACTGTGTGTGTGTGTGTGTGTGTGTGTGTGTGTGTGTGTGTGTTTGTAAAGAAATTAAAATAAATACCGAGATACTTAACGGCTACATTCCATATCAAGCGTTAATATGGGTTTGTCGGAGGTACGAGAGACCACACGACAACCTCAGACCAGTCACGCCCCTGTACCCTACATTCACTCTCATACACAGCACACAGCGCCCTACCACACACCCACACACCCATCCACCCACACACCTAACAGTACCGTAACACTATCTATCTATCTATCTATGTATCTGTCAATCTGGGAGTTTTCCGATGATTTCTCCGTTAAACTTAAATATAGTTGAAAACAAAAACTCTTAGGGAGCGGCGAGTAGCCTTTTTTTTTTTTTTGCACTCTTTGTTGCCCTTGAGCCGTCTCCTTTGTTGTAAAAAAAAATAATAATAATAATAATAAATAAATAAAAATAAAAAACAAAGTTACCCTGTGCTAACTCTGCCTGAAGGAGTGAAGCAAATGCGCGTCCTAATCACGAGGGGTTCCGAAGGCTTGGTTTGCTTTTTTTTGTCTTGTTTTTGTTACGTCATTTTAATAAACCGCACGGAGATTTAACAAGCAATCATTCCGAAGCCATATCTTTAGCGTTTATATAAAGCGTAGTTTTTCGACCCTCAAACTGGGCGCGGGGTGATTGTCGTTAAGGCCGTCAACAGTTCCTATTATATCCTTCTAATTCAAGTTGCGGACCAGGTTCTCCTTATCTGTGGACGCAATGTTAGTTAGCGATCATTCAACCCACACATTATAAGAACTGGCATTTGCTTCTGCGTGATACCCATACATAAAGGTTCTATCATGTGTCAATCCGTCCGCTGCGATTGGCACGGATTTGGCCTTCACTGGTAGCCTGGTCACACACACTCCCAGGTCTTTCTCTGCCTCCGTGGTGGATAGTGAAGTGTTTCCCATGTGGTATTGGTATGCTGGATATCCCTTCACTGGTAGCCTGGTAACATACACTCCCAGGTCTTTCTCTGCCTCCATGGTGGATAGTGGAGTGTTTCCCATGTGGTATTGGTATGCTGGATATCCCTTCACTGGTAGCCTGGTAACATACACTCCCAGGTCTTTCTCAGCCTCCGTGGTGGATAGTGGAGTGTTTCCCATGTGGTATTGGTATGCTGGATATCCCTTTACTGGTAGCCTGGTAACATACACTCCCAGGTCTTTCTCTGCCTCCGTGGTGGATAGTGGAGTGTTTCCCATGTGGTATTGGTGTGCTGGGTATCCCTTCACTGGTAGCCTGGTAACACACACTCCCAGGTCTTTCTCTGCCTCTGTGGTGGATAGTGGAGTGTTTCCCATGTGGTACTGGTATGCTGGATATCCCTTCACTGGTAGCCTGGTAACATACATTCCCAGGTCTTTCTCTGCCTCTGTGGTGGATAGTGGAGTGTTTCCCATGTGGTATTGGTATGCTGGGTATCCCTTCACTGGTAGCCTGGTAACATACACTCCCAGGTCTTTCTCTGCCTCCGTGGTGGATAGTGGAGTGTTTCCCATGTGGTATTGGTATGCTGGATATCCCTTCATTGGTAGCCTGGTAACATACACTCCCAGAAAAACATACGGTCTATACTTCAATTATTTCCCTGACCATCAAGATTTCCATTCACTCTGATGCAGACCTTTCCTACATGGACAGAAAGGAACAAAAGCCCTTATCCGACAGCTTGTAAGGAGGGTCAGCATCATCTTCAAACCCAAAAGAATGCTGAGGACAACCTGCTTATCCTATGATGTGTGATGTTGTGTGAATTTCAAGAGCAAACAGAACACTCAGGACATTAGTAGACCTTGTTGGGGAAATTTCTTCAACGCAAGGGTGATAAACAGGTGGAATAAACTACCCAAAAGTGACGTCTGCAGCCCTTGCGTCGGCACCTTAACCGAGTACCAGTGACGGGCCAAATCTGTGGCTTTACCGTGTAGCAGCGACGGGCCAAATTTTTGCCATGATACAAACCCCCCAAAATAGATGATGCATAAACTGATCAAAATGCGTTGATATAGATTATGAAATGGTTTGCGTGAGTGATGATTTTTTTCTCATTTTTCTCGCTTAGAGGGACCTTTAAGAAACATGATCCCCGCAGCTACCAGGTTAAAAACAGATTGGACAGTTTTGAGAGAGATGTACCCTTAGGAGAAGCTAGCTCCCTGCCTTTTTACTGTCAACAAGGTAAACAAAACTAGGTGAAATACAAGCTATGAGGTGGGATCAAGACTGTGGGGCGGAGTATGACCTCTTCACTCACTGGTCAATCACTCCAGGTCCAACACTCGTGGCACCAACTCAGAATATCACACAACGCAACCACTTAATTTTCCGACAGTGTTTCTCGCCCACTGACTCCACACATCAGTCCACTCCACTCCGTAGCACCGTTCCACTATGTAACAGGTCACTCCACTCGGTTCTTCAGGCCAGTCAGAGTCGGGTCACTTAGTCTGAGGTGTGTGAAGGCCCTGCTACGGGTCCGCCCTCGTCGTCAGAGTTCACCACCTCCGGGATGTCGCTGAAGAAGTCACATCGGTTCCGCCGCTTTGAGGAGGGAAGGTTGTAGTTCCTCTTACGCTTCTTGCTTCCCTGGGGTGTGAACGGAGGGTGAGGAGGGTGGAGGGACAAAGGAACGATAAACTCATACAAATCGAGTAGAGGAGAAAACAAAAGAGGATGTACAGTGAGTGAAAAGCAAGAAGCATCAAGCAATTTCGGCGCTGGAGGAAAAAAGGGAGAGGATGATGAGGAACAGACTGAGACAAAGGAACGCTAAAGTCATACATATCGAATAGAGGAGAAAACAAAAGAGGATGTACAGGGAGTGAAAAGCAAGAAGCATCAAGCAATTTCGGCGCTGGAGAAAAAAAAAAGGGAGAGGATGATTAGAAACAGACAAGGAAAAGACAGAAGGGTCAAGCAATTTCAGCGCTGGAGAAAAAAAAGGAGAGGATGATGAGAAACAGACAAGGAAAAGCCAGAAGGGTCAAGCAATTTCAGAGCTGGAGAAAAAAGGGAGAGGATGATGAGAAACACACAAGGAAAAGCCAGAAGGGTCAAGCAATTTCAGAGCTGGAGAGAAAAAAAAAAGGGAGATGATGATGAACAGACCAAACAGAAAACCGGAAGCATCATGTGGACCAGGCATGATGACCACACATATTTTTTTTAAACGGCAAAGGAAGCAACTCAAGGGCAACAACAACAACAAAAAAGTGTGGGGAAAAAACCGGCTAATTGCTGCTCCTATAAATGTGAGGTCAATTTTGGGTGGCGAGGTGTCTTGGAAAAAAAAAAAAATAAATAAATAAATAAATAAATAAAATCTCAATACTCTCCCCTTGAAAGCATATACGTACTAGCAAAAAGCACATACCAATACTCTCCCCTTGAAAGCATATACTACCAAAAAGTACATACCAATACTCTCCCCTTGAAGGCATATACTACCAAAAAGCACATACCAATACTCTCCCCTTGAAAGCATATACTACCAAAAAGTACATACCAATACTCTCCCCTTGAAGGCATATACTACCAAAAAGCACATACCAATACTCTCCCCTTGAAAGCATACACTTAACGAAGCAGTCACCAACATCCCTCACATGCCATACCAAAACAGCACATGACAAGGGCACCCAAACCAAACTAAGGGTCATAAAGGCTTTCCAAATTTTGCGAACTATGAATGTTGACAAAGATGCAGATACCGGGCTTTCATTTCGCTGATATGAATGAGGATGTGGGTGCCAAGCGTACATGCTCCAAGGGTGAGGATGCTGGTGCAGAGATGAGATGACAAGATGAAACAGGGATGGGGGATGGGAAGCAGGTTAGTTTGGGGTGTTGGCAAGGGGGTGAAACGTAAATAAATACAACCCCCATTCAACAAACAGCCCCATTCAGTGAAAACAACACCAGCGATAGAGGAATGTTGGCATGATGGGAGAAAAAAGATTAAAAAAACAATCAATAGGTTAGTTTGGGGTGTCAGCAATGAGGGAGAAATGTAAATAAATACACCCCCCATTCAACAAACAGCCCCATTCAGTGAAAACAACACCAGCAATAGAGAAATGTTGGCATGCTGGGAGAAAAAGATTAAAAAAACAAGCAATAGGTTAGTTTGGGGTGTTAGCAATGGGGGTGAAACGTAAATAAATACACCCCCCATACAACAAGCAGCCCCATTCAGTGATAACGACACCAGCGATAGAGAAAAGTTGGCATGCTGGGAGAAAAAGATTAAAAACAATGAATAGGTTAGTTTGGGGTGTTGGCAAGGGGTTTAATATAAATAAATACACCCCCCATTCAACAAACAGCCCCATTCAGTGATAACGATACCAGCGAGTGTATTAGCAGATAAAGATTAAGCTAGCAAAGACCACAAACGGCAAGCAATAGGTTACTCATAGTTTGGGGTATCGGCAATGGGGTGAAACGTAAATAAATACACCCCCCATTTAACAGACAGCCCCATTCAGTGAAAACAACACCAGCAATAGAGGAATGTAGGCATGATGGGAGAAAAAGATTAAAAACAATGAATAGGTTAGTTTGGGGTGTTGGCAAGGGGGTGAAACATAAATAAATACACCCCCCATTCAACAAACAGCCCCATTCAGTGAAAACAACACCAGCAATAGAGAAAAGTTGGTGTGCTTGGAGAAAAAGATTAAAAAAACAATCAATAGGTTAGTTTGGGGTGTCAGCAATGGGGGAGAAATGTAAATAAATACACCCCCCATTCAACAAACAGCCCCATTCAGTGAAAACAACACCAGCAATAGAGAAAAGTTGGTGTGCTTGGAGAAAAGATTAAAAAAACAATCAATAGGTTAGTTTGGGGTGTCAGCAATGTGGGAGAAATGTAAATAAATACACCCCCCATTCAACAAACAGCCCCATTCAGTGAAAACAACACCAGCAATAGAGAAATGTTGGCATGATGGGAGAAAAAAGATTAAAAAAACAATCAATAGGTTAGTTTGGGGTGTCAGCAATGTGGGAGAAATGTAAATAAATACACCCCCCATTCAACAAAACAGCCCCATTCAGTGAAAACAACACCAGCAATAGAGAAATGTTGGCGTGCTGGGAGAAAAAGATTAAAAACAATGAATAGGTTAGTTTGGGGTGTTGGCAAGGGGGTGAAACGTAAATAAATACACCCCCCATTCAACAGACAGCCCCATTCAGTGAAAACACCAGCAATAGAGAAATGTTGGCATGATGGGAGAAAAAAGATTAAAAAAACAATCAATAGGTTAGTTTGGGGTGTCAGCAATGTGGGAGAAATGTAAATAAATACACCCCCCATTCAGTAAAAACAACACCAGCAACAGAGAACAGATGATATAAATGGGAAAAGAAAATACAAAAGAAAACATTGCGACAATATAACCACAAGACAAGATGGCCACTAACCTTCTTGCTCTCCTCATTGTCCATATCATAAAGATACTCGATGTTCCAGAAGCGCACCACCTCCTCAAGGGCACAGCTGGCCAGTAGCGTCCCATCGTGCGACACCGAGATGTTGTCCACCCCGAAGTAGTCATGCTGTCCCACTATGCCCACAAAACGGTGCGGGTACAGCTGCACGGCCCTGGGTGGAGAAGGGACAGTGGAGAGGTGTGTCAGTGGAGTGAGTGGGATATGGGAGGTGTGACTTCATTCCTAACCTACCACCTTATCAAGCAAGCCTACCTTACATACACACACACAACTGCACTGGTCTATATGGAGAAAAGAAGAGCAGAGACATGCTTGGGGTGGCTTCCTGAACCCCGTGACTGTGGATTTCCTACAAGAAGACATCACCAAGCTACAGGAATGGAACAAAAAGTGGCTGCTACAATTCACTGAAGAAAAATGTAAAGTCCTGCACCTTGGGAGGGAATATCCAGCACACCAATACCACATGGGAAACACTCCACTATCCACCACAGAGGCAGAGAAAGACCTGGGAGTGTATTTTACCAGGCTACTAGTGAAGGGATATCCAGCATACCAATACCACATGGGAAACACTCCACTATCCACCACGGAGGCAGAGAAAGACCTGGGAGTGTATGTTACCAGGCTACCAGTGAAGGCCAAATCCGTGTCAATCGTAGCGGACGGGTTAAAAACAAAACTAACCATGCATGCTAAAGTAAGAGGGCATTTTATTTTAGTGGGTTTTTTGTTTT
The DNA here is from genome assembly GCF_024679095.1 of Eriocheir sinensis. NCBI lineage: Eukaryota > Metazoa > Arthropoda > Malacostraca > Decapoda > Varunidae > Eriocheir > Eriocheir sinensis. Next base: position 956,545 of record NC_066567.1, on the reverse strand, counting down.
AGCAAGATCGTATTCCTATTTTATTTTGCCCTTGAGCTACCTTAAAAAAAAAAAAAAAAAAAAAAAAAAAAAAAAAAAAAATCCAACCTAATCTACCCCTCACACGCACCTGATGTTCGTGTCCTCGCAGCCGGTGATGAAGAGGTTGTCGGTGATGGGCGTGATGCAGTTGATCATCCCTCTGTGCCCCGGAAACTGGTCGATGTGGTAGGAGAACTCACCCCACTTGAAGATGTACAGCGTCCCCTCGCCTGACCCCACCACCAGCCGGGACCCATCGCGAACTAGGCCGAGGGAGGTCAACTCGCTGGGGTACATCTCTGACTGCAAGGGGAAGGTTCGGAGGTCAGAATTGTGTGTTTATTACTGAGATACAGGGACTAAGAATATGAATTTGTAGTCTATTGTGTGTTAAGTCAATGTTATGTGTAAATAAATTAATCTTTCAAGAGGAGGGTATCACGTCACCTCGCCACCTCAAAATTGACCTCTAATTTGACCTCTCGTCCATTTTTCCTTCACCTGAGCAGCATCTAGCGATCTTTTTTGTGATTTTTGTTTTTGTTTTTTTGTCTTGCTGTAAAAAAATTTCCTTCATCTGAGCAGCATCTTGTGATCTATTTTGTTATTTTTTTGTTTTTTTGCCTTGCTGTAAAAAAAAATAAAAAATAAGTGAAATAAAAAGTGGAAATCATTGTACAGATCTCCCCTAACACACCTGAACATCGAGGGCCTTCTTCCTGAGGTCAAAGGTGTTGATGGAACCGTCACCGAGGGCAGCCACCAGCGTCTTCTTCCCCTCGTCCCCCAGCAGCGACTTCACGGCCTCCTCGCCACACTCCACCTTAAACGCCGCCTTCCGTTTCCGCAGATCCCAGACTTTGACCGTGCCCTTGTCATCCCCCGTGGCGCACATGTTCTCGTCCACACAGAAGAAGCTCGATATGGGTGACTCGTGTGCCTCCAATAGGTGTTGTTTGATGGCCGACGCACCCATGTCCAGGACCGCCAGAGACTTGTCCTCGCTGGTGGTGAAGAGGAGGGACCCGTCTTCGTTGTAGCAGACGGAGCGACATGACATCTTGTGGTGGGAGAAGTGCGTCACCTCCTCCGTCACCTCCTTGTTGTACCGTCGGCTGTGGGGGACGAGGGTTAAGTTCAGTAAAAAGTTGGAAAGTTTTGTTTAGTCGGCGCAACATCTGTGGTCATATGCCGGAGAGAGAGACAGGAGGGGGAAGGAATTATAGGAGAAGGGAACAGACCCCAGGAGACGGGACACAACCCCCGATTGATACCTGGTACCCATTCACTGCTGGGTGGACAGGGGCGTAGGGTATCGGAAAAGCCGCCCAAATTTTTCCTCTCCACCCGGGAATCGAACTTGGGGTCTCTCGATTGTGAGCCGAGTGTGCTAACCACTGCACCACGAAGCCCCCGGTTAAGTTCAGGCTAGGTAATGATGAGAGAGAGAATGAAAGGGAGGAGAAAGAGCCTGGTTGTGGGAAGGAAAAGAAGGGAGAGAATGAAAGGGAGGGTCGAGGTGGGACAGAGCAGGAAAGGGAGGAGAATGAGCCTGGTTGTGGGAAGTAAAAGAAGGGAGAGAATAAAAGGGAGGGTAGAGGTGGGACAGAACATGAAAGGGAGGAGAATGAGCCTGGTTGTGGGAAGGAAAGAAGAGAGAGAATGAAAGGGAAGAGAAGGGAGAAAGAGTAAAGCTAAAGCAATCATTTAAAGAAGACAACCACCTGTGAAAGTCAAATTAACCTTCTCTGTGGCCTCGGAAAACAGCAATAATGGATACGTTTAATATGAACTTTTGGCAGACTGTGGAGGACGAGGGTTAAGTCAAGGCTTGGTAATGATGTCAGGCAAGAAAGTGTAAGACTGTAGCAACCATATATAGAGGAAAAACACCCATGAAAGTCAAATTAATCTTCTCTGCAGCCTCGGAAAACAGCAATAATGGATACGTTTAATATGAACTTTTGGCATTGAGTGTGGGGGACGAGGGTTAAGTCAAGGCTTGGTAATGATGTCAGGTAAGAAAGTGTAAGACTGTAGCAACCATATATAGAGGAAAAACACCCATGAAAGTCAAATTAACCTTCTCTGCAGCCTCGGAAAATAGCAATAATCGGAGCCTGGTATGTTTACTATGAACTTTCGGCATTGAGTGTGGGGGACGAGGGTTAAGTCAAGGCTTGGTAATGATGTCAGGGAAGAAAATGTAAGACTGTAGCAACCATATATAGAGGAAAAACACCCATGAAAGTCAAATTAATCTTCTCTGCAGCCTCGGAAAATAGCAATAATCGGAGCCTGGTATGTTTACTATGAACTTTTGGCATTGAGTGTGGGGGACGAGGGTTAAGTCAAGGCTTGGTAATGATGTCAGGTAAGAAAGTGTAGGGGCCAAATTTGTGGCTTTACCGTGTACCAGCGACGGGCCAAATTTTTGCCTTGATATAAACCCCCCAAAATAAATGATGCATAAACTGATCACAAATGCGTTGATATATATTATGAAATGGTTTGTGTGAGTGATGATTTTTTCTCATTTTTCTCGCTCAGAGGGGCCTTTAAGAAACATGATCCCCGCAGCTACTGGGTGAATATGGACTTTTGGCATTCCATTTTTCCCTTTCCCAAGCACCCCAGTCTAACTCACATGAACACTCGATTGAGCCTGATATGTTTAACCCGGTAGCAGCGGGGATCATGATTCTTAATGGTCCCTCTAAGTGAGAAAAATGAGAAAAAATCACCCCTCACACAAACCATTTCATAATATATATCGAAGCATTTGTGATCAGTTTATGTATCATCTATTTTGGGGGGTTTAAATCATGGCACAAATTTGGCCCGTCGCTGCTACCGGGTTAAGAACAGACCTTTGGCATTTCACTTTTCCCTTTCCCCGAGCACCCCAGTCTAACTCACATGAAGACCTTGCCGTCGATCGAGGCCATGGAGAGCAGGTCTGCCTCGGGGTGGAAGCACAGGTCCATGATCATCGCCTCGGTCTCCAGCTGTGGCGGGTGTTCGCGGTTCGCCTCCGAGTTTTCCGTCACCCCAAACAGCTCGGACAACTTCACCATCTCCTCCTCCGAGCTACTACTGCTGCTGTCAAGGTCGTCATCGCTGTCGCTGTCACTGTTGCTCTGTGGGTGGAGAGAGAAGTTAGCCTACCTTACCTTACCTCACCTTACCTAACCTTACCTTACCTAACTTTACCTTACCTTACCTTACATTACCTCACCTAACCTTACCATATCTTGTCTTATCTTACTTTACCTAGCCTTCCTCCTTCCCTAAAAAAAAAAAAAAAATAAAAAAAAAATAAAATAAAAAAAAAGACAGCTGATTTTAACCTTTTTCTCCTTTCTTTATGCCAAACATCATATTAAGAGCTCCTTAAGACTAGCCATACCTTCTCCTTCCTTTATCTGCCCTAACACACCCCTTACATTCTAACCAAGCTTCCCTCTACATGCGACACCCACCTCGTAATCCTCGCCGTACGCGTCTCCGTCCTGCAGGAAAGGAAAACAAGGACATCTGAGTACAAAACATATAACAATTGACCCTTTAAGTAATATTCATCAATGACATTCTTATCAAAGTCTTATTTCACTGTATAAAATCATCCTCTGAGCTGAGTTTACGCACTTCAGTAAATGGCATACATACACTGACCTATTTCAGGCTTTTAAATGCCCTATGCCTACTACCTCTACCCATGCAAGTCAACATTTACGACACTATGTATACTTAACCTGGAAGCAGCGATGGGCCAAATTTGTGGCTTCACCGTGTACCAGCAACGGGCCAAATTTTTGCCATGATATAAACCCCCAAAACTAGATGATGCATAAACTGATCACAAATGCGTTGATATATATTATGAAATGGTTTGTGTGAGTGATGATTTTTTCTCATTTTTCTTGCTTGGAGGGGCCTTTAAGAAACATGATCCCCACAGCTACCGGGTTAAATGCCTTTTTCCTGCTGCCTCTACCCATGAAAGTCAAGTTATATGATCCGATATTTACACTTAAATAAAAAACATGTTAAAAGAAGGAGAAAATGAAAAAAAAAAAAAGAATAAAGGGAGCGAGAGAAGAAGGGGAATGGAAAAAAAAAGAAAAGAAAGGAAAATAATGAAGATGGGTGAAAATTGACAAAATGGACGAGTGTTCCTTACCAGCGCCTGATTCCCATTGTACCGATCTGGGGACACGTCGCCGTTGATGCTGCCGCCGTCCCCATCGCTGGCCTCCTCCCCGTCACCCTCCTCCTCCTCCTCCGCCTCCCCCCCGCCATGGCCAAACACGCCCCCGGGAGGGATTTCATCTCCCGAGTCGTCTGAGTCGCCTGCATCCTCCTGAAACAAAACAAAACAGCTGAAGATATTTGTATTTTTTTTATACAATCAAAATTTACAGAAATAAGGAAATAAACACTTAAAGCCTCACAAGAGTCAGTCGCTACTGAAGTTGAGCCTCACAGTGAGCACATAGTGAAGCAAATCACAAGTATTCTTAAAAAATAATTAAACTCAACATATCTACCCTAACTAAACCACCTCCTGACAGAGGGGTTGCACTCCTCCCCCTAAATTAAAGTATAACTAGATGTAGCATCACTTAGTGGGGGGCTTTGCCCACCACTGACCTCATTGTCTAGCTCTTTCCAAGGGAAATTGCTATTAGAAAAATTAGTAGTAGGCATTACAAGATATGTCACAATAAAATGTCACACTCCACTGTGCAATGGGTGCAAAACTAGATAAATACCATGGACTTGGCAAGACTGAATTTTTAGAATCACTCTGACATTTGTTTTCCTTAAAATATTCAAACTAACCAAACACCTTACCTACACATCTTACCTAGACGGCTTCCACGAGAAGGGAACCCCACAAGTGCCAACACGCCAGCAGAATGCATATTTGCATAATTACTCTTAGCACTAAAACTATTGCTGCTGCTGGAAGGTGTGTTGATTGCACTAAGTAAAGACTAGTTATAAAATACAATGACTTATATGTATATAAATGAAATAAGCCTATCACGACCCACTTAAGAAGTCTTAGGCCTCCCTGGTGGCTGAACTTGCTTGCCCTCGGCTCTGCCTTTCCCTGGTGTGTGTGGTCTTCTTCTTCTTCTTCTTCTTTTGACCTGTGACGCTTTGTATCGCTTCTTAGGTCCTCCTCCTTTCGTTCCTCTTTTTCACTTAGGGACACTTTCACAGTCATTTTGCTTGTTTTGATCGTTACCAATGGCGGTGATTGACGCTATAGTTTTCCACGTGAAACTGGCCTATGGGGTAGTGGCAGCTGCAGAGGAAGTGAGAGTGTGTGGCAAGGTGCAGGGCTAGGCTAACCCCGCAGCCGCCACTACCCCATAGGCCAGTTTTACGTGGAAATACTATAACGGTGATAACAGCCATTGGTAACGATCTAAACAACCAAAACGACTGTGAAAGCGGCCCATAGTTACCAACATCATCCAGCGCTCACAGGTGGTTCTTCACCCGACTCACCTCACCCTACCCTCAATGGGGCCTGGCTGACTACTTGTCTTGGTGCTTTGTGGCCATGGCTCAGGCAGGACAGTAGGGCATGGCTGGGGACAAGGCTGCTGTGACCCCAGACCAGCCACCCAGCACAGGGGGCCATGTGGCTGATGAGACTTGTCCTGACCCTCACTACAACTAGGTCACTACAGCCAGGTCACTACAACTAGGTCACTACAACTAGGTCACTACAGCTAGGTCACTACAGCTAGGTCACAACAGCTAGGTCACTACAGCTAGGTCACTACAGCTAGGTCACTACAGCTAGGTCACTACAGCTAGGTCACAACAGCTAGGACTAGGTCACTACAGCTAGGTCACTACAGCTAGGTCACTACAGCTAGGTCACAACAGCTAGGTCACAACAGCTAGGTCACTACAGCTAGGTCACTACAGCTAGGTCACAACAGCTAGGTCACAACAGCTAGGTCACAACAGCTAGGACTAGGTCACTACAGCTAGGTCACTACAGCTAGGTCACAACAGCTAGGTCACAACAGCTAGGTCACAACAGCTAGGTCACTACAGCTAGGTCACTACAGCTAGGTCACAACAGCTAGGTCACTACAGCTAGGTCACTACAGCTAGGTCACTACAGCTAGGTCACTACAGCTAGGTCACAACAGCTAGGTCACTACAGCTAGGTCACAACAGCTAGGTCACTACAGCTAGGTCACTACAGCTAGGTCACTACAGCTAGGTCACAACAGCTAGGTCACTACAGCTAGGTCACTACAACTAGGTCACAACAGCTAGGTCACAACAGCTAAGTCACTACAGCTAAGTCACTACAGCTAGGTCACTACAGCTAAGTCACTACAGCTAGGTCACTACAGCTAGGTCAGAACAGCTAGGTCAGAACAGCTAGGTCACTACAGCTAGGTCACTACAGCTAGGTCACTACAACTAGGTCACAACAGCTAGGTCACAACAGCTAAGTCACTACAGCTAAGTCACTACAGCTAGGTCACTACAGCTAGGTCACTACAGCTAGGTCAGAACAGCTAGGTCACTACAACTAGGTCACTACAAGTAGGTGAATACAGGCAGGTGACCACAACCATGTAATACTCACGATGCTGGGGATAAGGGTCTTCATGGCGGTGCAGCAGGACAGACAGACAGACAGACAGGGACAGGCTGCTGCTGGACCTGTGGTTTGTTTACCTTCGACACGTGCTCCTCCTCCTCGACCTCTTCCTCTTCCTCTTCTTGTGACCTGTAGCTCTCCTCCTTCTTCTTCTTCTTCTTCTTTAGACCTGTATATCTCTCCTTCTTCTTCTTCTTCTTCTTCTTCTTTAGACCTGTATATCTCTTCTTCTTTACAGGTCAACAACAAGGGAAAAGGGAGGAAAAACATGCCATCCCAACCCCCAGACAGTACAGAGTGTGATTATACAACTATAGGGATACATGTTGTGAAGTATAGAAGTGATTGATTGATTGATTGATTGATTGATTGTTTATTGTTGCAGGTAAAACAACAAGGGAGAAGGGAGGAACATGCCATCCCAACTCCCGGGCAGGACAGAGTGTGATTATACAACTAAGGATACATGTTGCGAAGTATAGAAGTGATTGATTGATTGATTGATTGATTGATAGTTTATTGCTGCAGGTAAAACAACAAGGGAGAAGGGAGGAACATGCCATCCCAACCCCCAGGCAGTACAGTGATTGATTGATTGATAGTGTATTGTTGCAAGTAACTATCAATCAATCATCAATCAATCCTAAAACAAAAGGAGTAGACATAAGGGACTGGACATATAAACAACAATCTAGGGGCAGATGCAGGATACTAACTGAGCACAGATGAAAGA
>NC_066567.1:914145-944145 GCF_024679095.1 Eriocheir sinensis | reverse complement strand
GCTCGGCGGGTCGTCTAGGGGTCGTCGTCCTCCCTATCCTCGTTCTCGTGGGGGTCGTTCTGGCTGGGTCGTCCCCTCCGCAACACCCCACGACCCCTATTTACGATGTAGCCCTTGACCTCAACGACACACACCATCTCTACTGGAGGTTGGACTACGGAAAGAAGGAGGTCGAGTTTGAGGTTCACACGAGAGGTAGAGGACGAAGACCCTGGCTCGCTGTGGGATTCTCCGACAGGGGTTTGCTGGAAGGGGCCGACCTCTGTGTGTTATGGACCGACTGGCATGGCAGGGTCCACTTTCAGGTGTGTTTGTGTTGTGTGAGGGTTGGAATTTTGTGTTTTTCTGTGGCTTTGTGTTCCGGAAGGTTCGTGGTTTTCGTATTTTTTTATAGTGTGGATGTTTTGTTTTTGTTTTGGCTGTGTTGCGTCATTTTTGGGTTGTGTTGCGTCTAAATTTGTGTTGTGTGAGGGTTGTAATGTTGGGTTTCTGTGGTTTTGTGTTCCGGAATGTTTGTGGTTTTCGTATTTTTTTATAGTATAGATGTTTTGTTTTTGTTTGGGTTGTGTTGCGTCATATTTGGATTGAGTTAGTGGTTTTGTTTTGCGTCTAAGGTTGTGTTGTGTGAGGGTTGGAATTTTGGGTTTCTGTGGTTCTGTGTTCCGCAATGTTTGTGGTTTTCGTATTTTTTTATAGTATGGATGTTTTGTTTTTGTTTGGGTTGTGTTGCGTCATATTGGGATTGAGTTAGTGGTTTTGTTTTGCGTCTAAATTTGTGTTGTGTGATGGTTGGAATTTTGGGTTTCTGTGGTTTTGTGTTCCGCAATGTTTGTGGTTTTCGTATTTTTTTATAGTATAGATGTTTTGTGTTTGGGTTGTGTTGCGTCATTTTTGGGTTGAATTTGAGTGGTTGTGTTGCGTCCAAATCTGTGTTTCTTTGTATTTTCTTCTGTATTGTGTTGTTTTGATTTGCTTTGTGTTGTGTGGGGGTCGGAATGTTGTGTTTCTGTGGTTTTGTGTTCCGGATTGTTTGTGGTTTCGTATTTTTTTTATAGTACAGATGTTTTTTGTTTTGGTTGTGTTGCAAGCTTGTGTTGTGTCATTTTTGAGTTGAGTTTGAGTGGTTGTGTTGCGTCTAAATTTGTGTTTCTTTGTATTTTCTTCTGTAGTGTGTTGTTTTGATTTGTTTTGTGTATGTTAGTGTTGCTTGTGTATTTTTTTGTGTGTATTCTGTGTATTAAGTCTTCTGCTTCTTCTTCTTCTTCCTCCTCTGTATTCTGTGTATTAAAAGTCTCTTCTTCTTCCTCCTCCTCCTCCTCCTCCTCCTCCTTCTTCTTCTTCTTCTTCTTCCTCCTCCTCTTATCAGTTTCAAGATAATCCATTGCCATAGAAACGCAAACTGGATTGAGTGGATGTTTTCTTGTCAGAGAGAGAGAGAGAGAGAGAGAGAGAGAGAGAGAGAGAGAGAGAGAGAGAGAGAGAGATTTGGTGAACTTGAGTGATTTCCTTCCTTCTTTCCTCTCCTCATTCTTGTCTACTGAAGGTCAGGAGGATGATTACATGAGAGAGAGAGAGAGAGAGAGAGAGAGAGAGAGAGAGAGAGCTCTATCCCCCAGTGAGTAACGTACAACGGGCAGGCGATGTGAGAGAGAGAGAGAGAGAGAGAGAGAGAGAGAGAGAGAGAGAGAGAGAGAGACTTTTCGAACTAACATGACGCAGTAAGATTCCATACTCAACAACAACAACAACAACAATAATAATAATAATAATAATAATAATAATAATAATAATAATAATAATAATAATAATAATAATAATGGGAACAGCAACTTTGATATTTATTTTCAGTCTAAACACAATCATGAAAACGTAATTAATTAGATGAGGAAGGATTAAATTACGTACACACACACACACACACACACACACACGCACACACACACACACACAGACTACTTAACTAATTGCACTCGTATGATATTTAGTTTTTTTTTGTCCTACTTTTGTCAAGGTTTCCAGAATTCGCCGGTGAGTGACAGAAGAGAGAGAGAGAGAGAGAGAGAGAGAGAGAGAGAGAGAGAGAGAGAGAGAGAGAGAGAGAGAGAGAGAGAGAGAGAGAGAGAGAGAGAGAGAGAGAGAGTGGGACGAATTTCCTTTTGTTTGCTTTACTTTCCTTCTCTTTTTCTTTTTCTTCTTTGTCTTCTTCTTCTTCTTCTTCGTAATTCATCTCAACATCTCTCATTTCCCATCTTCCTCTCTCTCTCCTTTTCCTTCTCTTTCTCCTCTTTCTTTATTTTCTTTTTGTTTTCACTTTTCTCTTATTTATGCTCGTTTTCTCATGTCCTCTTTGATCTACTACTACTACTACTACTACTACTACTACTACTACTACTACTACAACTACTACTACTTCGACTCTTCAGAACGCCTTCGTGGGCCAAAATCTTCGACTCATCCTGGCGGAGTCGCAAGCGTGTGACGACTTCAGGTACAAGGTGCGCGAGGACGTCATCAAATTCACCTTCTCCAGAAAATTTGACACCTGCCGACCCCACCATTACGTCATCCAGGTGAGAGAGAGAGAGAGAGAGAGAGAGAGAGAGAGAGAGAGAGGGGAGGCAAAAAATGAGGGAAGGAAGGAGAGAGAAAAGAAGGAAGGGAGGAGAAGGAGGAGGAAACCCTAAACATATAGAAAGAGTCGGAATATTCTGGTCTTTGGGTCACAACAAGAAAATGAGATTAGCAGATTGAAAAGGCGAGTTCTATTACTATTTTTATTATTATTTTTACAGTAAAGAAAGCAGTAAGGAAAGAAGGGAGGAAGGAAGAAAGGAAAGAAAGAAGGAAGGGTAGTGACGAGAGAGAGAGAGAGAGAGAGAAAATCAGACCAGAGAGACCCCAGAGAGCCTTGTGGTCTGTCCTTAAACCTAAGTGATTTTACATTAATCAGAAGACTCCAAAACGTTGCATTTCTACTCTAGTTGATATTAAGTTGAAGGAAGTGACGGTCGAGCTTATTTTTGAGAGAGAGAGAGAGAGAGAGAGAGAGAGAGAGAGAGAGAGAGAGAGAGATGGCTTAATTCTTGTCAGTAACATTCAAACTAGCCTCATGAACCAGCCAGGGGTGTGTTCGAAGCTCCAAAGTCTCGAACTAGTGAAAAAAAATGTCCACTATGAAGACTCCAACCTGAATCTTATATATATTTTTTGGTATCTCCTTAATTTCCAAACATTCACAACATTTAGAAAGCCTTTTTGATATACCAGTAGCTCTTATGTCTCCTTGGTAATAGAGAAATAGGGTTGGTAGCTCTGTGGATATGTTGGCAGCCCTGGGAGGATTGACAGAAGGAGGGTGACTGTGATGGCGGAAGACGGGCATGTTATTATGAATGTGTGTGTGAGGTTAATCCAGTGACATCCACCCACCACATTAAGTTTATAGAGATACGAACTCATTATTGAAAGGTGTGGATAGTGAAAATATGATGGGGTGTCTTATAGGGAGGGATGAGAGAGTGTACGGACGAGAATAGGTGAAGAATTTTAGATGGTGGCTTGTGGTTAACAGCTGGTCTATTTATCTTTTTGCATCCCTTTGTGGCCCATGACAATCATTTAACCATCACAGTAAGTTTATAAAGATATGAACTCATTGCTAAGCCGTGTGGAGAGTGTTGATATGATAGTGTCTTATAGGAAGGGATAGAAATGTACATAGACGGGGGTGGTAGATGTCTTATGGTTAACAGCTGGTCTATATATCTTTTTGCATGCTTGTGTGGCCCATGACAGTCACCTAACCATTACAGTAAGTTTATAAAGATATGAACTCATTGCTAAGCCGTGTGGAGAGTGTTATGATAGTGTCTTATAGGAAGGGATAGAAATGTACATAGACGGGGGTGGTAGATGTCTTGTGGTTCCCTACTGGTCTATATATCTTTTTGCATGCTTGTGTGGCCCATGACAGTCACCTAACCATTACAGTAAGTTTATAAAGACACGAACTCATTACTAAGTCTTGTGGAGAGTGTTGATATGATAGTGTCTTATAGGAAGGGATAGAAATGTTCATAGACTTGGGTGGTAGATGTCTTGTGGTTCCCTACTGGTCTATATATCTTGTGTGGCCCATGACAGTCATTTAACCATTACAGTAAGTTTATAAAGACACGAACTCTTTGCTAAGTCTTGTGGAGAGTGTTGATATGATAGAGTGCCTCAAAGGAAGGGATAAGTAGGTATGGGAATGATGGTTGAAGATGCAAAATTTCCGATGGTGACTTGTGTTTCATGAGTGGCCTGCCGGATGAGAAGGCTCCCATAACAGACATACACGACACTGAAGGATTCTAGAGTAACCTTTAGGATCCTCTGTATCACATTCATAATAGAAAGACTCGTAAACTTCGTCAGGAGCCTAGTAAGGACGGCATCGCAATCAACATTCAGACTGTCTCCTGGATATAGCTGACGACTCCCTCTCCCTCCCTTTCAGCGCGGCACGACCCATGTGGTGTGGTCATGGGGCACGGGTCCTCTCTACCGCCTCTCCGGGGTCCTGGCGGCGGGGGACCAGACGGGGCTTGTCCGGGTGGAGCTGCTCAAGCCCTCGCTGCCCCTGGCCCCCGAGGATGACGAGGCGCAGGTCCTGGAGGTGAGGCCATATATGTGTGTGTGTGTTGCAAATTGATTATTATGAAGTTAGAGATTTATATATGTCTATTTCTTTTTAAGCAGTGTGTCACAAGTCAGGTTAGGTCAGGCTAGATTTATATATGTGTTTCATTTTAAGCAGTGTGTCACAAGTCAGGTTAGGTCAGGCTAGATTTATATATGTATTTCGTTTTAAGCAGTGTGTCTAGTCAGGTTGTTAAAGGCTAGCTAGATTTATATATGTATTTCATTTTAAGCAGTGTGTCACAAGTCAGGTTAGGTCAGGCTAGATTTATATATGTCTATCTCATTTTAAGCAGTGTGTCACAAGTCAGGTTAGGTCAGGCTAGATTTATATATGTCTATCTCATTTTAAGCAGTGTGTCACAAGTCAGGTTAGGTCAGGCTAGATTTATATATGTCTGTTTCATTTTAAGCAGTGAGTCACAAGTCAGGTTAGGTCAGGCTAGATTTATATATGTCTATCTCATTTTAAGCAGTGTGTCACAAGTCAGGTTAGGTCAGGCTAGATTTATATATGTCTATCTCATTTTAAGCAGTGTGTCACAAGTCAGGTTAGGTCAGGCTAGATTTAGGTAAGGCATATGTACAGGTGCCCTGCGCATTATTCATCAGGATCAAGATCAAGAGGTTAGATTTAGCTCGCTCTTGAAATCAGAGGATGCTGGCTACAGGGGCATGTGGCACACTGCCCAGAAGCTGACCCTGCCCACCAGGCTGCTTCTGTAATAGACACCCTGGTGGAGGAGGCCAAGGGGACACCCACAGAGTTCATGGATTGAGGTGCTTGGGAAGGGAAGGGGCCTGCATGGAGACTTGCCCAGAGGAACCCTCGGGTGTGGCATCATAGGGTGGGCGAGGCAACATGCCCCCCTGCATATGCCCTCATCGATCGTTTATCGAATATTTACGCATCTGTGTCCCCTCAGGTGCGGTCGCAGAAGGTGAAGGTCCCTGCGGAGGAGACGGTCTACTGGTGCACCGTGGAGAGGCTGCCGGACGTCTTTGCTGAGAAACGACACGTGCTGCAGGTCAGGAGGGGGAGGAGGAGGCAGGGAGGGAAAGGTGGGAGGGTTCAGGAAATGTAATTGTGACGCGATGGTGATGATTGTGGTGTCATGGAGACGATGGTGACGGGTGCGTAACATCAACAGTTTGGGCCGGCGATTGAGGCGGGCAACGAGGACCTGGTGCACCACATGGAGCTCTTCCACTGCGAGTACCCGCCTGACGTCACTGTGCCCAAGTACCAGGTGAGTGCCCCATCAAAACTATACTCGGAGATCTTGGTGTGAGGGAGAACGAGTACAGATTAACCACACATGAACCACAAAAAATAAATAAGTTGTTGTGGTGAGTAGCAGGCTTTTTTTTTCTCTCTCTCTGCGCTCTTTTTGTTGCCCTTGAGCCGTCTCCTTCGCTGTAAAAAAAAGATCAAGGTAACAGACAGATACATGAATAAAGCTCAGTGTGTGTAGATAGATGGAGATTAACCACACATGAACCACTAAGAAAACTAAAGACAAATCAACAAATATCGAAGGCTTGAATTTACCCTCCAATCTCCTCATCTCTCACCTCCTCGCTGTACAGACAAGTATAATTTATCCTATTATCAATCATCAATTCTTTCCATCTCGTAACCTTTTCTTTCCCTCTCCAACCACATGAGGGAAAATAACAATAAACAAGAAAAAGAAGAAGATGGGGAAGATTTTTAACCCCTCCCATCTACCTCCACCTCCAGGGTCTGTGTGCCTCCCCAGACCGTGACCCTAAGATTGACGCCTGCAAGAGGGTGCTGGCGGCCTGGGCGATGGGTGCGTCAGCCTTCGTATACCCCCAGGTGAGTCTTCCTTTCTTGTCTTCGTGTTTTTCTTCACTTTTTCTCTCCTTTTCGTTCTCATCATTTTCTTCTTCCTTTCTTCTTTTCTTCTTTTTATGTTCTTGTCATTTTTTGTCATGCATCACAGTGGTGTTGTCGTAATGGTGATGAGTGAGGATGATGATAGTGAATGGTGAGGGGTGTTGAGGTGCTTGGAGGTGGGTGATGGTGATGTTTGAGGGTGATGTGTGAGGTGAGGGCAGTGAGTGGTGGAGGGTGTGATGAGGGATGTGAAGGGATATGTGTCTAACCTTCTGATAGTAAGGAGAAGGGAACAGGTGAAGGAGGATGGAGGGGAATGCATGTATGAGGGAATGATTCAGTGAGTTTCAGCAGTGAGTCAGTAATATGTCAGCTGTTCCTATGTTCCTTCAGGAGGCCGGGCTGCCTGTCGGGGGGCCGGACTTCAACCCATACGTCATGCTGGAGGTCCACTACAACAACCCTCGGAAGCTGTCAGGTGGGGCTGTAACGTTCTTTCTTTTCTTCGTTTTCTTCTTCATCTTGTGCTTTGTAATTTCCATCGTCTGTCTTTTTTCTTTTTCCTCTTCTCAGTTATTGTTGTAAGTTCTGATATATATGATTACTTCTTTTAATTTACTTTTTCTTGTCTTCATCTATTTTTCCTTTTTCTCTCTCTCTCTCATTGTTCTTTAATTGTCTTCTCTCTCATATTGTGGCAGATTCTTACATGACCTACTTGTTTTTCCTCTCTGTCTTCTTCGTACTTTTCCTCTTTCATTTTCTCTTCCTTCTTTTCTCCCATCATACTTTCTTTTCTTCTTCATCATCCTCTTCTTTTCCTTCTTGGTTTTCTCTTTTTGTCGTGGATTCTAACATTGTCTATTTTCCTCACCTTCGTTTCCCTCTTATTTCTCTCTCTCTTTCTTGTTTGATGCTGGTCGTAACATCATCTTACTTCCTTAGCATCTTCATCATCCTCTTCTTTTCCTCCTCCTCTCTCTCACTGGTGCAGGACATAAGATTATTTTCAGTTGAAGTACATCAACGAAATCCTCCTCCTTCATCCCCTTATAACTCTCAGGTCGCGTGGACAGCTCGGGCCTGGCGCTCCACCACACACGTCGGCTGAGGCAACACGACGCAGCCATCATGGAGCTGGGCCTCGAGTACATAGACAAGATGGCCATCCCTCCTCACATACAGGCCTTCACGCTCTCCGGCTACTGTGTGCCCGAGTGTACTGCCCTGGTATGTGTTCGGAAGAGTATATGGTCACCCTCGTAAAACTGCCTGTCATTTTTTGTGTTTCCAGATTCTTGGCTTAGTTTTTCGTCATGTGGTGTGCCTTTTGGTATGGCTGTCTTTGTCATTCTTGGCTGTTGGGAAGAGTATAGTCACCCTCGTAAATGAGCCGCCAAGTCATTTTTTGTGATAACTTGACCTAACAAAACCCCAAACAGTCACTATAGGTCTTGACTCAGAAAATTCATATATGCTTCCTTACTAATGAGACTTTCCATACAACAAAGTGAGGTCATTCTTTGTTGATTTATACCATAAGGTGCTGGCTATCATGTGTTTGAAGATACCCTAAACCTAACCTAACATAACCTAACAAAACCCTAAACAGTCACTATAGGTCTTGACTCAGAAAATTCATATATGCTTCCTTACTAATGAGACTTTCCATACAACAAAGTGAGGTCATTCTTTGTTGATTTATACCATAAGGTGTGTTTGAAGATACCCTAAACTTAACCTAACAAAACCCCAAACAGTCACTATAGGTCTTGACTCAGAAAATTCATAAACGCTTCCTTACTAATGAGACTTCCTGTACAACAAAGCGAGGTCATTCTTTTTTTATTTATACCATAAGTTAAAAACATCATCCAATTCTGTCATTGTATAGAAAAAATTGGTTCCACTCCACCTGCTCTCTCCTCCAATCCTCTTCTTTAGCACCAATAATATAATCCATTTTTGTTGTATAGAAAATAGATGTTTGGACTCCACTCTTTCCACCCCCCATACAGGGCCTGCCAGCGGACGGCATCCACATCTTCGGGTCACAGCTCCACACCCACCTGACGGGCGTGAGGGCGTGGACCAAGCACCTTCGAGAGGGCACGGAGCTGGCGGACCTCAACCGAGACAACCACTACTCCACGCACTTCCAGGAGATACGAAGACTTCCGCGCCCGGTCCACGTGATGCCGGTAGGGTCGAGCATGGTTGTGTTGACCTTTTCTTCTTCGCTTTTTCTTCTCTGTTTTCTTCTTCTGTTTTCTTGTCTTCTTATTCTTTGTTTTCTTCTCATTTTCTTCTTTCCTTTTCCTTCCCATCATTTTCTTCTTCCTTTCTCATCATCTCATTGACGCCTGGTCCTAGGAGCTCCCACCAGGGGATGGCCACGGCAGAAGAGTTTCCATCTCTCTCTATTCATACACTCCCTCCTTGCCTGCTCAAAGTTTCTCACGGTTCTTTCACCCCTTTCCCTAACATACTCCTGCATCATATCTCTCCATTTCACTGGAGGTCGTCCTCTAACATTCCCTCCCTCTATCTCACTCACATACACCCCCTGGTCATCTTACTCTCTTCCATTCGCTCCATGTGGCCAAACCACTTTAAAGTCTGTCGCTGCACTTCTTCCACCACTCCATACTTCTTCCCTTCACCCCCGGGACACATTCCAAAATGCTCGTACACACTTTTATTACTCACTCCATCCATTCTACTCACACCACAAGCACTCCTCAAATAACTCATTTCCACTGCCCGCACTCTAGACCTCTGACTTTCATTCCAGGCCCATGTTTCTCTATTTCTTTTTATTTTCTTCTTGTCTTCTTTTCCCATGCATTACAAAACTAATTCCAAATAAATACATAAGTAAACTAACAATCCCTGACCCTGTGATGACCCAGCGTGACCTTCCTTCCACAGGGTGACGCACTGATCATGAGCTGCGAGTACTCGACGTCGGAGCGGGAGAAGGTGACGGTGGGCGGGTTTGCCATCAGCGACGAGATGTGCGTCAACTATGTCCACTACTACCCCAAGACGGATCTGGAGGTGTGCAAGTCCTCGGTCGACTCCGCCACCCTCGTCAACTACTTCGGGTTCATGAAAAGGTACAGAGGAGAAGGAGGAGGAGGAGGAGGAGGAGGAGGAGGCTGTATTTTGCAGTCTTTTCTGTTGTCTGTTAGTTATATTGCCCTTGAGGTGTCGCCCTTGCCGTCAAAAAAAAAATATCTCACTGAATTTTAAACCTGCGAACATTTTTTTTTTTATTTAACTCAGTAGCAGCGATGGGCCAAATTTGTGGCTTCACCGTGTACCAGCGACGGGCCAAATTTGTGACTTTACCGTGTACCAGCGACAGGCCAAATTTTTGCCAAGACATAAACCCCCCAAAATAGATGATGCATAAACTGATAGCAAATGCATTGATATATATTATGAAATGGTTTGCGTGAGTGATGATTTTTTCTCATTAATTCGCCTTGAGGGGCCTTTAAGAAACACGATCCCTGCAGCTACCGGGTTAAGAGTCACTCATACCAACACTCATGTCGACATTGCCTTCAGGTGGGAGCTGCAGAACACATCCCAGGAGGCCACTTGGAGGGAGAACTACGAGGCTATCAAGTGGACGCCTCTTCGGTCCGGGATGCTGGCGGACCTGTACCTCAACTCACCTGTCTCCATGCAGTGCAACAAGTGAGCGTGGTGGTGTTGGTGGTGGTGATGGTGGTGATGACTTGCTGAGAGAATTATGGGTGGTGTGAGAGAGTGGTGGTGGTGGTGGTGTGATGGTGATGAGATGGTGGTGATGATGGTGGTGATGACTTGATGACAGAATTATGGGTGGTGTGACAGAGTGGTGGTGGTGGTGGTGGTGGTGGTGAGGTGAAGGGCAGAGTTAACAGAAAGCAAGTAAAACAGGTCAGCAAGAGTTTATATTCGCATTAGTTTTATTTCTGCATATATTTTCACATTTATATAATTTGTTTCAGTTCTGGTTTTAAGATGATCCTCCTCTAAGACACTTTAATCCTGTTTTTGATCTGTTTCGCATCTCTTCCTCCTCCTCCATGGGGTCTGTGTGGTCTGATTTTGTATGTAAATCTATGTAAATCTACGCCTTCATATGCAATCATCTCAGCTATATAATTTTGCTCTTGATTTGGGTTCGAGTTAAGTTATCCGCTGTTTGGCACCTTAGTCTAGTGTCGGGCCTGTGTCTCATCTCTTCTTCTTTCATATGGAGCGGTTTTATATGCATTCACCTTCACATTTCTCTAATTTCAGTTCTAATTTGATTTTTAGTTAAGTCTCCCTCTGTTATGTTTTTTAATTTCATGTTTAGTTTGCGTCTCGTTCTTTCTCTTTTTTGTTCTGTTCTCTCCTTCTTTTCATCTTCTGTTTTCTTGTCTTCTTTTACATGCACTAGCGTTTTTTATTTTTTTATTTATTTTTTTTTTTTACGTTGCTGCCTATTGCGCTGGTAGGCATCTTACTGGTGGGGTCTGATGGTCGGCCTAGCCCGTTCTGGCGCAGGCAAGTGTTTATAGTGGCGCCATCTTGCATTGATATTCATGATTATATCCTCTCGGGGCTGGCTTCTTAATCTTCTGTCTGGTGTGTGTCTCATCTCCTTCTCCTCCTCTTCCTCAGGTCATCAGGTGTGCGTTTCCCCGGGTACTGGGAGAACATACCCATCCCTCGCATCCTCCACCCCCTGCCGCCGCCCCAGAGCCCCTGCAGCCCCGCCAAGGAGGTGCAGGAGGGTGACGGGGCTTTGGTGAACTAGTCTATGCTCGCTTACACCTCCTCACACCCTCGCCTCATGTGGTTATGTTGGTTCACTTGGGTTTGTCTTGTAGTGGAAATGGGTTGTTTTTATTCTTCATTGGCCTAGTATTTTTTTTTTTTTCCACTCCTGTATTGTTTTTTATGGTAGTGTTTTATTGTTTTTGTGGGGACGTGTTTCTTTCTCTGTTCTCATTTGTAGTTGAAATATACCCTTCTTATGAGCCTTTCTTGTTTATATGTGATAGAAATGGGTTGTTATTTTCTTCATTGGTCTATTTTTTTTTTTTTCCACTCCTGTATTGTTTTTTTATGGTAGTGTTTTATTGTTTTTGTGAGTACGTGTTTCTTTCTCCGTTCTCGTTTGTAGCTGAAATATACCCTTCTTATGAGCCTTTCTTGTTTATATGCGATAGAAATGGGTTGTTATTTTCTTCATTGGTCTATTTTTTTTTTTCACTCCTGTATTGTTTTTTTATGGTAGTGTGATCATTATAGTATTCATTTTCTCATTTGTAGTTGAAATATACCCTTCTTATGAGCCTTTCTTGTTTATATGTGATAGAAATGGGTTGTTATTCCTCTATATTGGTCTAGTTTTCCTTTCTCACTCATGTAAATCAGTTTCTAGAGTGTGTGATCATTATAGTATTCATTTTCTCATTTGTAGTTGAAATATACCCTTCTTATGAGCCTTTCTTGTTTATATGTGATAGAAATGGGTTGTTTTTCTTCTTCATAGGCCTAGTTTTTCTTTCTCACTCATGTAAACTTATGAGCCTTTCTTGTTTATATGTGATAGAAATGGGTTGTTTTTCTTCTTCATAGGCCTAGTTTTTCTTTTTCACTCATGTATTATTTTTTGTTAGTGGTGTTTTATTGTTTTTGTGGGGATGTATTTCTTTCTCTGTTCTCGTTTGTAGTCGGAAACAACCCTTCTTATCACCCTTTCTTATGTATGGTAGGAATGTGTTGGTATTCTCCTTCCTTTCTCATTCATGTAATTTATTTTGGTAGAAGTGTTTCCTCATTATTGTGGTGACATTTTACTACTTCTGTTCTCGTTTGTAGTCAGAAACAACCCTTCTTATCACCCTTTCTTACTTACGATAGAAATGTGTTGTTTAATTTTTCCTTCTCACTCATGTAATTCATTTTGTTGCAGTGTTTCCTCATTCCTCTAGTGATGTATTTTTTCTTGTCCTCCAATTTGTAGCTGGAAACACCCTTCTTGTCACACCCTTCCTTGTTTATGATAGAAATGTACGACCCGTCTCTTCACGTGGTGCTGGGGAAGAGGCGCCGACATCACGTAGATACACTTCTCTGGAGTCTGGGCGGAGGGAGAGTCACGGTGGAGGTCACTTGGTGTATAAAACTTTGGTTGGAGATAGCCATGTAGTTTTTAATTTTTTTGGTTGTTGTGGAGATACTAATATATGAATGTAAAAAAGTATTATAACAAATAAATCCTACAACCACCAAGTTATCTATGGAAGCAAGTGAGTAGAGGTGAGTGTCTCCTGCTGTCCTGCCCTGGGTTGGGTGTAGAGGTGAGTGTCTCCTGCTGTCCTGCCCTGGGTTGGGTGTAGAGGTGTGTGTCTCCTGCTGTCCTGGCCTGGGTTGGGTGTAGAGGTGAGTGTCTCCTGCTGTCCTGGCCTGGGTTGGGTGTAGAGGTGAGTGTCTCCTGCTGTCCTGGCCTGGGTTGGGTGTAGAGGTGTGTGTCTCCTGCTGTCCTGGCCTGGGTCATGTAGTGTGTTGGAAGGAGGGCCATGCATGCATCACCCCAGAAGGCTGTGCAGAGTTAGGGAAGGGAAGAAGGTGGTGGCATTAAGGATCATTTATTACTTGTCAATTTTATTAACAAAAGTCTCACATACTGTCTTGTCGGTGTTTTGTACACTATGTACAGGATTGCACAACACTGGCCGGCTGGCTGGCTGTGTCCTGGCTAGCTGTCCAGGACACGGCCTTGGCGGCTGACGCATCACTTCAACGTAATACCGTCGCCGCCTGGCCACTGGCCGGCAGCACCACCACTCACCCCCCGCCCGGCCAAGGCTTACACGTGAGCCAGTCATGCAGGCTGTCAGTGGCGGCAGAAATGACACACTTGTGTCTTGTTAAATTTGTTCCTCTTTACCATCTTCAACCAGAAGACAGGGAAGAGAAATATTTGTTGATATACATCCAGCAGCCTGTCCACCTCACCTGGCCCTGGCCAAGCACTGTCTATAATTATTGTGTATATATTAAAAATACTGTACTTGGTCTGGGGGCGACAAGGGCAGCGGCAAGGCATGGGAATGTGTCCTTTGCCCCTCCCCGCCAGCCCCCATTTGGCACTTTGTGTTGTGTGGCTCCTGACGCAGCCACACCCTCCCTCAGGCACACACACGTACGCTAATATCACAAGTTGGCGCATCTCCCAGGCGGCGGGAGTGTCACCAGCGTCTGTGGCACGTCGTGTCCATCGCACACACACACACACACACTGTCCCGCCGCCCGCTGGGCAGCCACAGTCTCTCCTTCACGCCGGAGCTGTTGGGTGTTGGCCCTCAGCGGTGTATTGCCCCAACTTGGCCTCCTTAGTGCTTGTAATAATGCCCATGCTCCCCGCCCCGCCCCGCCTACACCATGGTCACGTTGCGCACGCGCTTCTCGGAGGCGACCGAGGGCGTGGAGGAGTGCGGGTCGAGGGAGGCGTTGTCGTAGCCGTAGGGCTCAGGCGTGTACAGCACCTTGGGCTTGGGCGGGATGGGCGGCGGCACCTTGGTGGACCTGAGGGAGGCGTCGTAGGCGGGGTAGGCAGCGTAGGCCGGGGGGCCGTTGGAGGATGGCAGCAGGTCGCAGGACACTGACAGGAAGGAGTCCGAGGGCTGTGAGCTGATGTAGGAGCGGGCCTCCATGGGCACCGTGTAGGCCTCGGCGGGGTAGCCCTCGGCTGGGGGTGGGAAGCCCTCGGTGGGGGTGGGGTAGCCCTCAGTGGGGGTGGGGTAGCCATCGCTGGGGGCGGGGTAGTGGTCGGGGTAGGCGGCGTGGCGGTACTGGTACTGGCCGGCGTCGCCGTAGTACTCGGCGGGGCCAGAGGAGCCGCCGTAGCTCTTCTTGGTGGAGGCGCTGTGGTCGGAGGTGTTGTCGGAGCGCGCTGAGACGCTGCTGCGCTTCGCCCCGGCGTGGCCGCCCAGCAGCTGCGAGGCCGACCAAGACTCCACGGGGCTGATGTACTCCTTCTTGAGGCCGTCCTTCAGGGCCTCCTTGCTGTCGGGGAAGTCCGTGCCCTTGGAGGCCACCGTGACGGTGACGCTGTAGGCGTCCTGCGGGTCGTGCACCTTCTTGGCGGCGGCGGCCTTGCGGTGGCGACGGTGGGCGGCCGTGCAGTAGCACACGACGAGCGCCACCACCACGATGAAGCCGCCCACGCAGCCGAAGACCACAGCCAGCTGCCGCGTGTCCAGGGAGGAGAGGACGGGCGCCCCCGTGCCGTCCATCACGGCGGACGTGTTGGCGGGCGCGGCGGGGGCAGCAGAGGGGGCGGGGGCGGCCGTGGTGGTGGGCGGGGCCGGCACGTACACGGTCACGATGTTGCCGAGGGCGGCGGTGTTGCCCACCTCGTCCACGGCGTACAGGGACAGGTAACTCACGCGGTCGTACTCGTGCCACGCCACGGTGTGCTGCTGCTGCACGTTGGGGGAGGCCAGCGGCGCCGGCCAGTCCTCCAGCACCGTGCCGCCGCCCTCCAGCAGCTCCCGCTGGTCATGGGCGGCCTTCACCACGTAGCGCGCCGCCACGCCGTAGTCCAGGTCGCCGCCGGGCACCGTCCAGAAGAAGCCGACCTGGTTGTCGGTGTTGGGCAGCGGCGCGGCGCGCAGGTCCACCACGCGGGCGGGCGGCAGGGCGTCCCGGCTCGGGGCGGCGCCCACCACGTCCACCAGGCCCACCCGCACGTGACGCGCGAACTTGCTGTCCTCGACCTCGCCATTCACCTCCACCAGGACGCTGTAGGTGCCCGCGGTGAGGCCCGGCACCAGGCGGGAGTACACGCCATCACCACGACGCATGTCTGGACCTGAGGGGGAGAAGAGGGTTAGCATGGCGCGCGCACACACACACACACACACACACTTGAGGGTCACATCAGAACAAATGCACACCGTAACAGCCCTACAAAAGCCCTACAAACACGGCGGAGCTTGCCTGCCACCCACCCACCTGTGAGGCCGTTGTCGAGCAGCTGGACGCGGCGCGGCGGGTGCTGCGTGCCGTTGGTGGTGTAGCCGAGACGCGTGATGGTGGCGGTGACGGAGGCCTCCTGCACGCCCGCCACGCCCGCCGCCACCTCCGCGTACAGCGCGAGGGGACTGGAGATATCGCTAGCATTGACGATGCCGGCGGCGTGGCTGGTCCAGCCCCGCACGGTGATGCGGGGCACGTTGGGGCGGGGCCGGGGCCGCGAGGTGACCTGCACGTACAGCGCCTGGTGGGAGTCCGCACGGTTGGCCACCTTGTAGCGCCAGAGGCCCGGCACGACCTGCGCCTCCACCAGCCGCACGGTGATCATGTTCATGTTGGCATCCTCGGTCTGCATGTTGGCCGTGTCGATCACCTGCCCCTGGGGGCTCACCAGGTGGATCTGGTTGCCCACGTGCGTCACGTCGTAGTAGAAGATGGTGAACACCGTGTCGGCGCCGAGCGCGGCGTCCACCAGAAAGGTTCCCTCGGACACCGGCATGCGGCCGCCGGGGTGCTCCGTGGCGTGCACCTTGACGGGCAGTGCGGCGCGCCCCGCCACGCCGCCCAGGGCGTGGTACAGGGCGTCCAGCAGGTTGTAGTACATGCTCAGCTTGGAGTCCTCGCCGATGCCCTCGTCGGGCACGATGTAGGCCTGGCCTCCGGTGCGGGTGGCCAGCGTGGCCAGGCCGCCGTTGGGCCGCGGGTACTTCTCGGTGAGCGGGTACACGATGGTGTGCAGCGTCGCCTGCGCCGCCCCTAGGATATTCTCTGCTGCCCTGGCCTCGCTTTCGTCCAGGACGCCGCTGCCGCCCGCCACCAGCACCACATGGCCGCCCGGCCCGTCCTGGGCCAGCCGCCGCAGCGCCTCCTGCAGGCCGCACAGCACGCAGCGCCGGTGCTCGTCCTCCTGGGACGGGTTGCGGGGCAGCGAGGAGCCCACCTTCTCCCTGTTGGCTTCGGACAGCGTGGTCAGCGGGTGCTTGGTGGCCGCCACCGAGTCGAACACCACCAGGCCCACGCTGTACCCGTCGGGGATGTCGTACGTCACCAGCTTACGCACGGCCTTGCGCATGAAGTCCCAGCGCTTCTGCAGAGACAAAATGCGTTAGCAACGGGGCGACGAGGCCAAATGAGACGATACAAGTCCACAACATTCTCCCTCTGTGCACCCCCCTCCACCACCCCCACCCACCTGCACGTTCATCACATTGGTGTCCTCGACCAGCAGCACGATCCTGGGCGGCCGCGCTCGCACGTAGGTGAAGGTGACGTGGCCCTCCCTCAGGCCGCCCTCCACGTTCCTGCGGGAGAGAACAAACACTTGAAGACCCTCGTGGCAATGAACAGCAGGTGACGTCTGAAGTCCTCGTGTGTTTACATTCTCAGAAGAAAGTTAATGACGTGGAAAGAACGAGAAACAAAACTAAGAAAGAAGTCAACCTGGGTCATAAAGGGGCACAGATAAGGACAGGTGTTAAGTGTTCACCTGCCCTGTGTCACGTGAAGGGGCCGTGATAGTTACCTGTTGTTCTGGAAGTCGGGGCTGGCGCGCATCACCTCCCACACCGACTTGCCGCCGCAGATGAGGTTGTGACGCGTCGGGGCCCAGCGGTCGTGGCTCCCCTCGTCACAGAGATCGCGAACCTGCAACACCACAAGACCGTCACCACCACCGTAACAACATTCACCACCACCACAGTCATCACCTCTACCAACAACGTCACCACCTCCACCTCCACCACCGTTATGTCTCTCACGGTCTCACCAACACCAAAACAACAACACCATTCTCCCCCCCCCCCCCACACACACGCTAGTATCACCACCACCACCGCGAAAATACAATCACCCACACTATCACCACCATCACAACACCACAACGTCACCCACTGTCATCACCGCCACACTACAATCAACACCACACCACCACCATCATCACCACCACGTCCTAGAGTCACCACTACATCACCACCACCACCACCACCTTATAGTTCACGTATCCCAACTATTACATTGAAAAGAAAGAAAATAACAAGTAAAACCTCTGATATGACACTGCTTAATATACAACTATACTTCCTGTTAACTCCTAAGAATACAACTTCCCACGTTCAAATCCACAACAAGTGATTCAATTCAACTTTCTACATTCAATTCCACACCCACAAGTGATCCAATTCGCCTGCCATCACCGATCATTTACGCAATCATCACAATAAAACATGATAAGCAAAGACTACAGGCGCTACCACTTAAGCACAACAGGAATCAAACAGCAACAAAGTCCAAGTTCGGCTCGCGTGAACAAGTTGAGCAGGGACGGACGCACAACGCAAGCTCTCCCCGTTGCAAACAAGGAAGGCGACGATTGTAGTTGCGCCCACGTCAACACACAAAGGTTCAATGTCTCCTCCCCATCCCCCCTCCTCCTCCATCCACCTACGAGGCTACACGGTTATTTACGAGGCCAATTACGGCATGACTCGCTCTCCGCCGCCGCTGCTCCGACCCGCCGCCGCTGATGGCCCGCGGAAGGGAGTGTCACCTCCGTAGACTTTTATCCCCGCGCAGCGCCACCGACATTCTCAGCGCTAAGATGGAATTCGCGAGTTATTCTGAGGTTATGAGTATTCGTGCCTTTTGCCTCCCCTTCTCGTTAACTCGCACATCCCTCGTCACTTTGGGGTATTGACGGCGTGATGTTGTAGCAAGGAACGCAATGGGGGAATAGGAATGATGAATAGTTCGGTTATTTGGAAGTTATTTTGAGGATCCGTGGCTTCTCCTTCCTTAGTTAACTCGCACGCCTCTCGTCACCCTTCGCTATTGACGGCGTGAACGTATATCAAGGAACTCTAAGGTTATATGTCCGTCTGAGTCTATTCGTGGTCTCCTTTTTCCTTCCATATATAACTCACAAGCCTCTCGTCACCCTTGGATATTGACGGCGTGAACTTAAAGCAGAGACTCCAATGGGGGGAATACGCTAAGGTTATATGTCCGTCTGAGTCTATTCGTGGTCTCCTTTTTCCTTCCTTATATAACCCGCAAGCCTCTCGTCACCCTTGGATATTGACGGCGTGAACTTAAAGCAGATAACTCAATGGAGGATGCGAATACTGAACGCGCTGGTTATTTTAAGGTTATGCGTCCGTCTGAGTCTCTTCGTCTCCTTTTTCCTTCCTTATATAACCCGCAAGCCTCTCGTCACTCTGGGCTTATGATGGCGTGAACTTAAAGCAGAGAACTCAATGGGGGAATAGGAATCAACGAACGCGATTAGCTTTTACGTGTTTGTGACCTCGAGTGTGCTGGCGATGCTCGTTCACCCTCGCCGTCAGCACCTTCGGGTTTTGTATTATAGTTGATGACCTCAGTGTTGATCAGTCCTCCCTCTCTCTCTCGGCCGGGTCATCACAGCACCCCTGACCCTGAATATGCTGGGTATGCTTCTATACCCTAAACTCACCCTGACCCCTGACCTCCTATCATCACCCCCTCTATCACCCTCACCCCAATTCCTATCAAAATTATCCCATTCCCTATCACAATCACCCCCACCCCGATCACCCTATCACCCCTCTCACCCTTCACCCGCTATCATCATCACCCCTCCCCCTCGCCCCCCCTGATCACCCTCACCAAGACTCCCCGCTCCGAGCCTCTTAATCACCGCTAACAAGACGCCGCAGTCACGCAAAAGAAACAATTAAGAGACGCGGCAAGGCGGGCGTGTCGGGCGGCGGGTGTGCTGGGTGAGGGGGGAGGGGCGGGGGAGCGGGCGGGTCTCTTCACCACCCTCAGGAACGCCAAACACAGCACCGGCAGCGTCTCGGCTCAGTGGTGGGGCGGTGGGTCTTCAGGTGGTGATGGTGGTGATGGTGCCGCACCCAATCACTATACGGCTATGTCATGGAGGTAATAAGGGGCTATGTGGTCCCCGAGTAATGGCGCTTGGCTGTGGCTTCAAGACTATCCATGGGGTGCTCTGGAAAATACTCTGATTCCCACGTAGAATTACTTGAAATGACTCTAACCTAACCAACCAGATACTCACTTAAAATTACTTGAAATGACTCTAATCTAGCCTTACCTATATTTACCTAACTTAACCTAACCTAACTGGAAATTTACATGGGCGTCCGCAGGGGGGGGCAAGGGGGGGCATTTGCCCCCCCCTGGAAAATAAAAAAATTGAAAAAATTACATGGAAAATACAAAATGAATAAAAGAACATAAACATTTCTCACCAGTTCATTCAGTTAGAGTAGATTACTACTCTCGGAACACAAATTGAAAATTTTGTTAATGAAATAAAATGAAAGAACAGACTCTGTTACTTCTATGTCGATGCCTGTTTGTATCAGACATGCCTGAGCTCTGAACATTTCCCAGTCTGATTGGTTCATGTAGAGTTAATTCTTAATTGATAGAATAATGTAGTTGTTGTAAAATAATTTTTCCGAAATATTTGTTTTTCTTCAATTTTCTCTACCGGAGAAAATGTAACTGAGCTACTCTGTCAGATGAAAAGTGCCACCCATTTTCATCTCTAGCTCTCCTCTGGGAGCAAAATTTTTTCGGGGGGGGGAGGGACCTCCTCCCTCCTCCTCCCCAGGACAGCAATCTCAGGAGTCAGGACAACATTGACGCCTAACTGGAAAATACTCTGATTCCCACGTAGAATTACTTGAAATGACTCTAACCTAACCAAACCAGATACTCACTTAAAATTACTTAAAATTACTTGAAATGACTCTAATCTAGCCTTACCTAAATTTACCTAACTTAACCTAACTGGAAAATACTCTGATTCCCACTTAAAATTACTTGAAATGACTAACCAAATCAAACCAAATCTAGCCTAACCTAAATTTACCTAACTTAACCTAACCTGACCTGGCCTAACGCAGCCTGCCCCGTTCAAGAGTCAGCGCCACATACCAGTAGAGAGATAGGAAATACGAGTTCCTTTCCCCCACCCACCCCGCCCCGCCCCGCCCTACTCGGCAAGATCAGGATTGCTACGCCCGCTACGCAGTCGCTCTCCGCTGTAGATTTATTGCCCATTGTCACTAATGAACGTGAAAATTAACTGAAAGCAAGCAGGGGTTGAGATGCGACTAAAAGTAATGATTTCAATATCCTCATCAACTAGGCCGTGATGCGGATATAAGTTATTTCACTAAGCTCCGTCCCAGTCTATTTTTAATTTTTCTTCATCCTGACCACCTCATTATACGGAGGACCGAACCGCGGCGCTCACTGCCAAACAAACGGCCGCGGTGCACACGACGCTCGGGGGCGGTCAATGGATGAATACACTGGAAAAGACTGCGACGCCTTTCACGGGACGAGCAACGCGCCGCGCCCCGCTGCTCACCTCGCGGCGCCCACCCCGCTCACCGCAGGGCTCCCGCGCGGCGACGATGAAGCATTGTAACAGGCAGACTAAAAATTCTGAGAACGTAAAGGAGCGATAGGACTGCCCACTGAAGCCGTGTACTCACCGAGGGCAGCTCCGGGAAGGCCATGAAGGATGACGTGAGGCCGGGGTCGTCCTCCGGCGTGAGGCTGAAGGGGCAGGAGAGGTTGGCGGGGTCACAGTTGGCGCTGGGGACGAGTGGAAGGTTGGCGCAGGTGGTGGGCCTCCAGGAGCCGTCGGGGGCGCGGTGGTGCGGCGGGTGGACGGGGCTGCCCGCCACGCCCTCCTCCTCGAACACGCCGTAGCGGTACTGCAGCCACGCCTGGGCCAACAGTCGCCCTGCAACACAGAGAAAGAAGCAATTAATTTTTTGGCCGCAGCGCCAGGGGCTGTGGGTGCGAGGGTCGTGGGAGAGTGTCCTCCCGCGCTGCCCCGCCGCCGCAGGCTCCGCGGCCGCGTAATGCCTTCTAATGGCCGAAAAATGGTTCCTAAACAGTGGGCATGTGCCGCTCGGAACGCCGCGGCGGAAAATTGTCGGCCGGACGGTAGGCTGAGTGACGGCCGCTTCCCTTACCGCACCTCCGTAACCCTCGGCTCCCGGATGTGCTGAGCCTAAAAAAGGTGACGAGGAAATGGGCCGCCGATGAGGTGGTGCTGCTGGCCTGCCGCGTCCTGAGGCCTGGCCGCCCTGCGCTGCCTGGCATTCGCGGTCTAGGCAGCGGGTCGCGGCGGGCCTCGCAGCCTCCCAGCCCGGGTTTCCTGGGAACGATGTGCTCAGCCTCTCCAGCGACCCTGCCCCGCGGGGCAACGGCACCTCCATCTTCCCTAAGGAACAAACGACCTGTTCAGCCTAAGCGGCCGCGACCCACGCGAGGCTGCGGCCCGCTAAGTGCCGCCCGCGGCCCCGGCGGCGGGGAGCGGCAGGCGGCGAGGCCTCGCGCTGCGCGTCTTTGTGTGCCGCGGCGATGGCCATCAGGCGGCGGGCCCATGTTGATTTAGGACGCCCGGCCGGTGTGTGCCTCGCGTGGCGGCGTGACCACCGGGGCGGCGAGGCGCAGGGTGCCAGCGAGGGGCGCCGTGGCCATGCGGGGTCACGCGCCAGCACGGGGGGCGCGGCGACCCTCATTAGCGGCCCTTTGAGCCGAGGCCATGGGGTCGCCAAGCTGCGCGACACACCACCACCTGACCCGGCCCCGACGACCCCGCCGCGCCCCGGACGGAGGCCCCTCAGCCGAGGCGTCATCGTCGTGTAGGCCAACACCTTGGGCAAGTGTCCCGCTCAGAGACTACCCTTCCCCCACCCCGCCCCGCCCCGCGCCACCTGCCGGACGGGGCGGGCTGCCGGGGCCCCGTCGCGGCGCCACAATGGGGTGTTTGTTGTGCTGCGCGTCGCGACTCAAACGGACATAATTGAACTCAGTTTTCGCCGCGACGCGGCCTGAATGTGGCCTAAGTGGCGCTGCGCCGCGGACACTCTTCTCCGAGGCCCGTAAGAAGGAAGACCCATTGTGCCGCTGATTACAAAATATGGCATTCCTCCCGCGGCGGCGCGGCTCGCCCGTGTGGCGGGGCGGCGGAGAGGCGGCGGCGGCCAGGCAGCCCGGCGGGCACCGGCCCGACCCACGGGGCGACGGGGCGGCAGCGGGGAGGTCGTGAAGCAGCGATTCTGCCCCACTACCGTGTGTGTGTGTGTGTGTGTGTGTGTGTGTGTGTGTGTGTGTGTGTGTGTGCGCGCGCGCATTTCGCTTCCCCAGTGTGCCGAGGCGGGTCCCCCCTTGCCTTGTGTCACGGCCGCCATCAGCCACAGGAGCCGCCAACGCCTCGCTGCCCAACACGGGCGGCGCCGCACATTAAAGAAAACATAAATAACTGGGTCGGCTGAGACGGAGGGGAGGCCCGCGGCGGCGAGCGGCCTGCCTCTGTTGTGCCAAGGCTCGAGAGTAATTTCTCCCGGAACGGCACAAAACACTCCGCGGCGCCCGTCACAGCGCGGCGGCGGCGGCGTGGCGCTGGTGAGGGACAGGACAAACATCATTTCGACCCTCCCCCCCTGCACCTGTCCGTCGCCGCCGCCCCACATTCCGAGAAAGGGAAATCGCCTCCACAAACAACATTACAGTGCACTAAAACCAACGTCGTTAAGCGTTGGCCGAAAAGTGCTTCTATAAAATGTCTTTACGGCGCTACCGAGGCGGAGCAGCGGCGGCGGCTGACGATGGCGGACGCCGTTCCCGGCTGGCACACGGCGGACACAAATTAAGATAAAGCCAGCCTCCAGTGCCACTCCCGGCCCGAATGTGTAAAGGAGGAGATCCCCGCGCGATAGGCCGCCGGTCGCCGCTTTACATTCAGGGCGCGGGGGCAGGAGGCGCCGCGAGACTATATACGGCGGGGCGACTTGGTCTTCCTCGGGCCCGGCTGCCTACTAATGCCCGACCGCGCCCGTCCACGCCCTCCAAGTAGTAATTATAGAAAACTTGGGCAGGATTCGGCGTAAACAATGACCGGGAGGAGGCACCAGCGCGGAGACAAAGGACCGCATTATTAAACACCTCGAGACAAAAGTACATCAATTCTACAAGGCTCTCGCAGGCGTTATAGGGGTTCCCAAGGGTGGTTTCATGGCCTTAGCGGTAGTTTTGGAAGGACTCTACGCCGTGGACGGGGAAAACGGACCGCATTATTAAACACCTGGAAACATAAATACAACAATTCTACAAGGCTCTCGCAGGCGTTAAAGGGGTTCCCAAGGGTGGTTTCATGGCCTTAGCGGTAGTTTTGGAAGGAATCTACGCCGTGAACGGGGAAAACACGCATGAAAACCCGATATATCTCCTCTACAGCCTTTGAAAACAGTCGTAACAAGCGCCCGAAGTGTCACAATACGAGACAAAGACCCACAGACACTTCGGCTCTCAAAACAAATATCTCCAAAGTCCGAAAAGAAGATCAGTCGGGTTCTGAAGCGTTTCCTAGGCTCATGGTATACAGAAGAAGGGTTAAACTACCACCAGGCTCACAAAACTACCCTTGAAAATACCCACAACAACCTCTACGAAAGCCTTATCAGATCAGTCGGGTTCTGAAGTGTTTCCAAGGTTCATGGTATACAAGAGAAGGCTCAAACTACCATTAGGCTCACAAAACCACCCTTGGAAATACCCACAACCTCTACGAAAGCCTTATCATATGTGGGTAAGCCCCTTGGGTAAGCCTGTTAGCCCCGAGAGGTTTAAGAAAATGAGCCTCGGGTGTAGACGCAGAGTTATCCAAGAGTTTATATTCCTCGCACACAGATTCGAGACACAATCCGGTAGTGGGCATATCGATCCTTTTTTGGGGGGTTAGCGGAGACTGGTTGGGGTAATCTTAATTCAAATTTATGAGGAGCAGAGATGAAGGGAGATGAGGCGACGGAAGGGAAGGGAAGGGAGGCTGGTTGAAGGGAAGAAGGGAGATGAGGAGCAGAGATGAAGGAGACGAGGGAAAGGAAGGGAGGATGGGGTAGGCAAGGGAGGGAGATGAGGAAGGGAGGCTGAGGGAGGGAAGGGAGATGAAGGATTGAAAAGAGAATAGAATAAAAAAGATGAACTGATTAGCATTACGAGAGAGAGAGAGAGAGAGAGAGAGAGAGAGAGAGAGAGAGAGAGAGAGAGAGAGAGAGAGAGAGAGAGAGAGAGAGAGAGAGAGAGAGAGAGAGAGAGAGAGAGAGAGAGAATACCAAAAACAATAAAATACAAAGAAAAAAGAAAAGATTACAAACTATGCCATAACAGACAGACAGATAGATAGATAGATAGAAAGATGGAGAGAAAAATAGAAGATAGTCAAAAGAAGAAAGCACTGAAGTCACCACCATCACCATCACCATCATCACCATCATCACCACCACCACCACCATCATCACCACCACCACCACCACCACCACACTCACCGTTGTCCCCGGCGAAGGATGTGTTCTGAAGCAGCAGCTCATGCCCCAGAGACACATAGTCCCCCGTGTGGCCGCAGCCCTGGGTGTGGAGCGTCCAGGGGCGGGGGCCGTGGCGGGGGTGCCTATTCTGGGTCACACGAAGGTCCGCGGAGTCCCAGGTCTCCCGGGTGGCGTTCTGCAAGGCGGTGAGGGAGGGACAGGCGGCGGGGGTCCAGGTGGGAGGAACCAGCACCCGAACCTGTCTGAAGTGCGCCCGTCCTCGTGAAGCGCCGAAGATCACACTGGAGGCTGCGCGAATCACCTCCTGCAGAAGGAGAATGATCGGGTTACATTGTGAAGCACAGAGAAGAGATTCAGGTCATGAGAACCGGCTAATCTCCCTTGCATTTGTGATCAGATTATGTATCATCTATTTTGGGGGGTTTATATCATGGCACAAATTTGGCCCGTCGCTGCTACACGGTAAAGCCACAAATTTGGCCCATCGCTGCTACACGGTAAAGTCACAAATCTGGCCCATCGCTGCTACACGGTAAAGCCACAAATTTAGCCCGTCGCTGCTACACGGTAAAGCCACAAATTTGGCCCGTCGCTGCTACACGGTAAAGGCACAAATTTGGCCCGTCGCTGCTACACGGTAAAGCCACAAATTTGACCCGTCGCTGCTACACGGTAAAGCCACAAATTTGGCCCGTCGCTGGTACACGGTAAAGCTACAAATTTGGCCCGTCGCTGCTACACGGTAAAGCCACAAATTTGGCCCGTCGCTGCTACACGGTAAAGCCACAAATTTGGCCCGTCGCTGCTACATGGTAAAGCCACAAATTTGACCCGTCGCTGCTACACGGTTAAGAACAACAATCACACTATTCTTTCACCTGCATACTTCAAAACAAACATCCTTATTCTTTCTCCACCCTTCAAGACAACTCCACACAACACATTCTTCCACCTGCATACTTCAAAACAAACATCCTAATTCTTTCTCTACCCTTCAAGACAACTTCCATTCACCTGCATACCTCAAAACAACCCTTCTTTTTCTTTCTTCATCCTTCAAGACAACTTCACTCAACAACAGCAATAAGGACATGGGCGATAACAAGAACAGGAGCTGCTTCATAATTAAACAAGTCTTCCATCCGAGGAGAGGAGAATGAGAACAAGAAGATGGAATTTCCTCGCATTGTCGTAAAGTGGAAAGTGGAGACCTCGAGTACATTGTCTCCTTTTCCTTTTTTTTTTTTGTGTATCCTTCAAACCTGCTGCCTCTCATCACACACACACACACACACACACACACACACACACACACACACACACACACACACACACACACACACACACGCACAGTTGGTTTAAGCCTCAACATCTGGTCAAATATTTGCAGTTCTAGTTTTCTGGAGGAAGAGGAGGAGGAGGAGGAGGTGAAATTAGGGTGTGTTCAGAGTACAGTGGTGGTGGTGGAGTGGTATGTGGAGGGAGAGGCATGATGGAGGAGGAGGAGGAGGAGGAGCTGTTCAGGAATGTTTAAAAAAATAATTAGACGAGATATTAGAGTGACTCGCAAATCTTCCACTACTACTACTACTACTACTACTACTACTACTACTACTACTACTACTACTACTACCCATACTTCTAACCTTCCCTCTCTCATCCTCCCTTATTTCTCCTCTCCCTTCTATCTTCCTCTCTCCCTTACTTAACCTGCTCCTCTCCCTCCTTCTCTCTCTCTCTCTCTCTCTCTCTCTCTCTCTCTCTCTCCCCCTCATTACCTAACTTGCTCCCCTCCCTCATTCTTCTTTCTCTCATTCTCTCCCTCCCTCACCAAGCCCACATTCTCTCCCTCCTTCTCTCTTCTCTCCCTCTCTCCCTCCCAATTATGGTCCAAACTGTCTGAGGACGCCGCAAATTAATTCTGGTGCAGAGAGAGAGAGAGAGAGAGAGAGAGAGAGAGAGAGAGAGAGAGAGAGAGAGAGAGAGAGAGAGATGGACATAGAACAAGATTGGAGCTGATAGAACACACCCACTACGAGGAAGAAGAAGAAGAAGAAGAAGAAGAAGAAGAAGAAGGAATTGATGATGAAGACCAGGAAGAGTAACAACAACAACAACAACAACAAAAAAAAAAAAAAAACATTAAACAAACATACATTTCACAAACACCAAAGCAATAATTCTTCTGTACCTCAAAACAACAACAACAACAACAACAACAACAACAACAACACATTTACAGTACAATATTTTTCTTCATATTTTTCTACCTTCATTTTTTTCTTCCTTTCTTTCTTTCTTTCTCCTCTAAGCAAACAGGGACATTTTTTTTTTTACATTGTTTTCCTACTTACATTTTTTTACCTTATTTTTTTACTAATTTTCTTCTTTTCCTTTCTTTCTTTCTTCTCCTCCTCCTCTTCCTCTTCTTCTTAAACACACACTTAGATACTTTTTTTAACATTTTCCTACTTATATTTTTTTTTACCTTCCTTTTTCTTCCTTTTCTTTCTTAATTTCTCCTCTAAGCAAATATTTACATACCTTTTTTTACTAAATTTTCTCTCTTCCTTTCTTTCTTATCTCCTCCTCCTCCTCCTCCTCTTCTTCTTAAACACACACTTACATACTTTTTTTACATTATTTCTCTACATATGTTCTTCTATCTTCCTTTTTCTCTCTTTCTCCTCCTTCATACATTTATATTACATTTTCCTACCATCCTTTCTCTTATCTCTCCTCCTCTTCCTCCTCCTCCTACTCTTCAAAGCAACCATGAACATACTTTTTTTATCCTCTGGACAAGCGCCATAACTTCTTGAGCAGCCCCGGCCTTGAGAACCTGCCTAGACTCTTCACCTGCAACTAATTAGAGAAGGCAGGTGTGGCTCTCCCCAGGTAAGGTCCTAAAGTAAAGCCTGCATATTTAAGCGTATTGGGCCCGTGATTAACTTAACAAGGCTTTCGTAAGAGTTTGGGTCATTTCCAGGGGTATTTTTATGACCCTGGTGGTAGTTTAACCCTTCTTCTGTACCATGAACCCAAGCACACACACATTTGCCAAGGCTTTCAAGGGAGTTTGGGGCATTTTCAGGGGTATTTTTATGACCCTGGTGGTAGTTTAACCCTTCTTCTGTACCATGAACCCAAGCACACACACATTTGCCAAGGCTTTCAAGGGAGTTTGGGGCATTTTCAGGGGTAGTTTTATGACCCTGGTAGTTTAACCTTCTTCTGTACCATGAACCCAAGAACACACATTTGCCAAGGCTTTCAAGGGAGTTTGGGGCATTTTCAGGGTAGTTTTATGACCCTCGTGATAGTTTAACCCTTCTTCTGTACCATGAACCCAAGCACACACACATTTGCCAAGGCTTTCAAGGGAGTTTGGGGCATTTTCAGGGGTAGTTTTATGACCCTGGTGGTAGTTCGACCCTTCCTCAGTACCATGAACCCAAGCACACACACATTTGCCAAGGCTTTCAAGGGAGTTTGGGGCATTTTCAGGGGTAGTTTTATGACCCTGGTGGTAGTTTAACCCTTCTTCTGTACCATGAACCCAAGCACACACACATTTGCCAAGGCTTTCAAGGGAGTTTGGGGCATTTTCTGGGGTATTTTTATGACCCTCGTGGTAGTTTAACCCTTCTTCTGTACCATGAACCCAAGCACACACACATTTGCCAAGGCTTTCAAGGGAGTTTGGGGCATTTTCAGGGGTATTTTTATGACCCTGGTGGTAGTTCGACCCTTCCTCAGTACCATGAACCCAAGCACACACACATTTGCCAAGGCTTTCAAGGGAGTTTGGGGCATTTTCTGGGGTAGTTTTATGACCCTGGTGGTAGTTTAACCCTTCTTCTGTACCATGAACCCAAGCACACACACATTTGCCAAGGCTTTCAAGGGAGTTTGGGGCATTTTCTGGGATAGTTTCATGACCCTGGTGGTAGTTCGACCCTTCCTCAGTACCATGAACCCAAGCACACACACATTTGCCAAGGCTTTCAAGGGAGTTTGGGGCATTTTCAGGGGTAGTTTTATGACCCTGGTGGTAGTTCGACCCTTCTTCTGTACCCTGAATCTAAGAACACATATTTGCCAAGGCTTTCAAGGGAGTTTGGGGCATTTTCAGGGGTAGTTTTATGACCCTGGTGGTAGTTCGACCCTTCTTCTGTACCCTGAATCTAAGAACACATATTTGCCAAGGTTTTCAAGGGAGTTTGGGGCATTTTCCACACATTTGCCAAGGCTTTCAAGGGAGTTTGGGGCATTTTCTGGGGTAGTTTTATGACCCTGGTGGTAGTTCGACCCTTCCTCAGTACCATGAACCCAAGTACACATATTAGACAAGGCTTTCGTGGGAGTTTTGGGGCATTTCCAGGGATAGTTTCATGGCCCTGGTGGTAGTGTGCCCCTTCTTCTGTACCCTGGACCTAAACACACATATTTGACAAAGCTTTCGTGGGAGTCTGGGGCATTTTTTTGGGTAGTTTCATGACCCTTCCTCTGTACCATGAAGCTAAAGAAACACTCATAGAACCCGATTGATCTCCTTTTCGGCCTCTTTTTCCTCCCCCTCCTCTTCCTCTTATTCTTTCTCTTCCTCCTCTTTCTTTTTATTTTCTCTTCCTCCTCCTCCTCCTCCTCCTTATTTTGTTGTTATTCTCCTCTTTCTCCTTTTTTTCCCTCTTCTCCCTTTTGTTTTTATGTTCATCCTCTTATTCCTCCTCCTCCTCCTCCTCCTCTTCCTTGCCTTCGTCTTCCTCCTCCTCCTCCTCCTCCTCCTCCTCCTCCTCCTCGCTTTCTTATCTTACAATCTTCTTACTTTTCCTCCTTTCATTTATTTTCTCGTTCTCTTTTCCTCTTAACAATTCTCTCTCTCTCTCTCTCTCTCTCTCTCTCTCTCTCTCTCTCCTCCGGCGCTAGCATGATGGAAGGGGAACGCGGCAATTACACACACACACACACACACACACACACACACACACACACACACACACACACACACACACACACACACACACACACACACCTGAAGTCATACCTGGCCATTGAAA
>NC_066567.1:886645-909145 GCF_024679095.1 Eriocheir sinensis | reverse complement strand
TGTCTTCGCGCGAGCCTTTTCTTCCGGGCGGTGTGCCCGCAGCAGTGTTGAAGACCACCTGCCGGCCAGGCGCTAGATTCTCTAAAGAGAGGATCAAGGAAGAGTTCGAGGGGGCAGCATGAGCAAAGCAAGATGGCGCCGCTATAAACATTTGCCAGCGTCGTAACGGACTCGGCCCGACCACCAGGACCCGCCAAGAAAACATACCCCAGCCAGAGGCCGAGCGTAAAAGGGGTATATATATATATATATATATATATATATATATATATATATATATATATATATATATATATATATATATATATATATATATATATATATATATATATATTGGATGGATAGATATTCAGTTACTAGCTCTTTCCCTAATACCTATTTCTCTCCCTCCCTATTCCTCCCTCCTCTCCCTCCGGTGCCTCAAGCGGATGTAAGGTAATTGGGTTGCCGGAGAGAAAAATGCTGGATACCTTCTCTCTCTCTCTCTCTTTTTCACCTGGACTAGAGACTGAAGAATGTGATGAAGGGAAAAGAGGAGATGAGGGGAGGAAGGTGAGGAGGTGAGAATACGGGGGAGGAGGAGGAGGAGGAGGAGGAGGAGGAGGAGGAGGAGGAGGCCAACAAGAGAGAGATCGTAATAAGCCGGCAGTATTAATTTTACGGGGCAATTTACTACACCTGGATGCCTTGCTCTCTCTCTCTCTCTCTCGGGTAATTGCAAGTGTTGATGTTTCTTCGTGAGTGCGCGGGAAACGGTGGATGCACGCACACACGCACACACACACACACATCTGTTATTCATAAGCATTCAGTCGTGTTTTTTGAGTGTGTGTGTGTGTGTGTGTGTGTGTGTGTGTGTGTGTGTGTGTGTGTGTGTTTGCTTCTCACGCACACACATCAAGACTTGCAAAAACGACAGAGAGAGAGAGAGAGAGAGAGAGAGAGAGAGAGAGAGAGAGAGAGAGAGAGAGAGAGAGAGAGAGAGAGAGAGAGAGAGAGAGAGAGAGAGAGAGAGAGAGAGAGAGAGAGAGAGAGAGAGAGAGCTTTCACATCCATCTCTCACACACAGTACTAAACATAAACAAACACACAAACAAACAATGACAATAACAGCAATATACACAACCCCCTCCCCCCTGCCCCCCCTTCACACCTGTATGTCTTAATGGGTGTCGAACTGGGGTAACGGCAGGTACGGTTGTCAGCCACTCAGCCACCACTCTCCCTGCGGCCACGTGGGTATACATCAGTAGGTCATATGCTCGCTCTCTCTCTCTCTCTCTCTCTCTGAATGGAAAGATAAATATTAATGAATGAAAAAAAATATGTTACAGTTAAGTCGTCCTTCTCCTCCTCCTCCTCCTCCTCCTCCTCCTCCTCTTCTTCTTCCTCCTCCTCCTTCTACTACTATAAACATCACTAAAAATGTCTCTCTTTTCCTTCTTTTCTTCCTCCTCTTCATCTCCTCCTCCTCCTCCTCCTCGTTCTACTACTATAAACATCACTAAAAATGTCTCTCTTTTCCTTCTTTTCTTCCTCCTCTTCATCTCCTCCTCCTCCTCCTCCTCCTTCTACTACTATAAACATCACTAAAAATGTCTCTCTTTTCCTTCTTTTCTTCCTCCTCTTCATCTCTTCCTCCTCCTCCTCCTCTTCTTCAATCATTCTTTCTTTCGTCTCCCCTTTCCTCATTCTTTCCTCCTCCATGTTCCTCTTTCCATTTTCTTTCCGTCAATCTTCCACTCCTTCCTTCTTCCTCCTCCTCCTCTGCATTCCTCCCACAAAGCCATCCGTCACACATTCCTCTTCAACATTTTAATCACTGCAAGGTCATCATTCCCATTCTCTAAGATGATGATTGAAAAGAGAGAGGAGGAGGAGGGAGAGATAATAGAATATGGATAGGCCTAAGCAACTCATTCTGAAGGCCTATACGAGAAGGAGGAGGAGGAGGAGAAGGAGGAGGAGGATTAAGTTGCAAGGCACAATCTTTCCTCCCTTTCCTCCATTTGTCCCTCCCTTTCCTCCTCCTCCTCCTTTCCCTTCTTTTTCCTCTATAACCCTTTTGTGAGGAGGAGGAGGAGGAGGAGGAGGAGGAGGAGGAGGATGCTATTACAGAAAGGATGATGTGTGTGTGTGTGTGTGTGTGTGTGTGTGTGTGTGTGTGTGTGTGTGTGTGATATCTTTCTTGTTCTAATCATTATCTTTGTCATCATTGTAATATTCCTTTGTCACAGGTAATTCTCTCTCTCTCTCTCTCTCTCTCTCTCTCTCTCTCAGGTGGGAAGACGGGAAGCGGGTCCAATTAAGGTTTTTCGTACAGGTAAAAACACGTTTCAATCAAGTCTTCAGGTAATTGGGATGCTGATGATGCTGATGATGGAAAACAACAAAGAAACAATGACAGCCAATTACCGTAAACAACCTAACAACACTAACTACCTAATTAACTAACCTAACCTAACACTAACTACCTAACCTAACCTATCAACCTAACACTATCTCTCTTAACTACCAAACTACCTAACCTATCAGACTGCTTAACCTAACACTAACCTAACCTAACCTAACCTAACCTAACCTATCTATCTTCTTAACTACTTAACCTAACCTAAATACTAACCCAACTTAACCTAACTACCACTAATCATTCATCTATCGTTCTGTCTATTCACTTATCTATCTGTCTCCCTATTCACTTATCTATTTATCTAAGTTGTCTATCTATTAACTACTCTTTCGAACTGTCTGTCTATCTAATCGTGTCTACTTATTAATGTATCTTTAAATATTTGTTCATTTATCTAACTTTCTAACTAATCAATTACTTATCTAACTGTCTATCCATCTATCAAATCGTCTATTCATACATGTTAATCTATTCATCTATCCCAAATTCGTCTCACCTAACCTAACACCTTCAGCGCCTTCCCCAGGTATCAAGGTGTTCCCGAGGTGCCGTCCGCCGCCCCAAGGAGCCCCGAACCCTCTCCACGCTGGACCCTTCGTTGGTAACCCGAGCGAGGTTTGCGGTGCCCTCAGTGGTGCCCGGAAACCCACACCGCGCCGCAGTAACCACCAACCTGCCCCGTCCCTTGCCCCAATGCCCCACGCCCCGCCCCGCGACTCCCACGAGAACCCGCGACTCCCCTTTGACGGAGGATGTTCGTGGGGGATTATACGGGAAGGAGGTAACCCACAGGACCCCCGAAGATAGGAGTCTCTCACAAGGATTTGATGTAGGGAAGGATTGTCAGAC
The DNA here is from genome assembly GCF_024679095.1 of Eriocheir sinensis. Classification (NCBI taxonomy): domain Eukaryota; kingdom Metazoa; phylum Arthropoda; class Malacostraca; order Decapoda; family Varunidae; genus Eriocheir; species Eriocheir sinensis. The sequence goes on along the minus strand of NC_066567.1, from coordinate 905,886 downwards.
GCTGCCGCCTTTTACTTTAACTATTTCCAACGGTCAAAAATGACATCAGTCGGGTTCTAATGAGTGTTTTTTCAGGTTCACGGTACAGAAGAAGGGCTTAAACTACCACCAGGGTCATGGAACTACCCCTGAAAAAGCCTACAGACAACGGGTCACAGAAACTTCAACGAGAGACTTACCAAACAGAAGGAGAAGGAGAAGAAGAAGGTCTAGAAATGAAATCACGAACACTAGAAGTAATACACGATTTTCTCCTTCACTGCAACAAGTTTCTCGAGTGTATTGAAGTGCAGTAACGCCGAAGTCACTCGAAAAATTCTGCCAAAACGTGTGTGTGTGTGTGTGTGTGTGTGTGTGTGTGTGTGTGTGTGTGTGTGTGTGTGTGTGTGTGTGTGTGTGTGGTATTTTAACGAGGCCCAGCTATGCGGTCACGTCTCCAAGGCCACGATAACAAGTGATTAGATTGAGGTTTAAAAATGCAAGAATCCCGATGATGTTAAGATGTTACGTGACCACCCTTTCTGACCGCCACCATCACCACCACCACCACCACTGCCTCATCACCACTACCAGCATCACCCTACCACTCACCACTACCAGCATCACCACCCCACAAATCTTAACAGCTCCTCACCACACACTTTCAATATATAATTCACTGAAGAGACAGACAGCAGAGAGTTCATCACCACCACCATCACCACCACCACTACCAACATCACCACTACCAGAATCACCACCCCACAAATTTCAACAGCTCCTCACCACAGATAGACAGATAGACAGACATAGACAGCTCACCACCACCACCACCACCACTACCAGCATCACCACCCCACAAACTTCAACGGCTCCTCACCACACAGACAGATAAACAGACATAGACAGAATTCACTGGAGAGATAGACAGTTCACAATCGCCACCACCACCGCCGCCATTACCAGGTCGTGACAGGGAACAAAAGGGGGACTCGTGCCAACAAACACACGCACACACACACACACACAAAAAAAAAACCCAGCAGCACCCAAGAAACAAACAGACAACCAGGACTCGTGTCGCCACAGTGCCGCCGCCACACCCACGCCGCTACGCCTTTATTCACGCCCACGCCCAGGAGGAGGAGGAGGAGGAGGAGTTGGAGGAGGAGGAGGAGGAGGAGAAGGAAGGAAGGAATTTAATGGATGAATATAATGAAAAAAAAACAATATAAATGAGAGAGAGAGAGAGAGAGAGAGAGAGAGAGAGAGAGAGAGAGAGAGAGAGAGAGAGAGAGAGAGAGAGAGAGAGAGAACCATAAAAGGGAACAATATAATCAGGTGAGCTAATTACAGGAAGACCAGCACAGGTGAGATGAACACACACACACACACACACACACACACACACACACACACACACGAATACAAGGTTCCTCTGGTTCAAATCTCTCTCTCTCTCCTTTGATTTTCCCTCCTTCGTTCTCTCCTTCCTTCCTCCTGTAATCTCTTCCCTCCTCCTCCTCCTCTATCTCTATTCCTAAATCATTCATATCCTGTCCCTCCCCCATTCTCTCTCTCTCTCTCTCTCTCATTCATAGTCATTCACTTGTTGACTTATGATAGATCGATGGAGAGAGAGAGAGAGAGAGAGAGAGAGAGAGAGAGAGAGAGAGAGAGAGAGAGAGAGAGAGAGAGAGAGAGAGAGAGAGAGAGAGAGAGAGAGAGAGAGAGAGAGAGAGAGAGAGAGAGAGAGAGAGAGAGAGAATGATTGAAGATGAAAGATGATGAAAGGGAGAGAGAAGAGGAAGGATGGAAAAGAAGGGAGATAAGAGGAGAGAGAAGGGAGAGGGAGGGAAAGAAGAAAAAAAGAAAATAAGGAAGGAAGAAGAAAAGGAGAATAACGGAATGGAGGAGGAGGAGGAGGAGGTCAAGGAGGAGGTCAGGGGGGGGGGGGAGGGTGGCTGAAAGGTTCTCTGATTCGTGTGACAAAGGTTCGAATCCCGTGAATCATTACCGGGAGTCATTCGAACCATCCGTCATGTGTGAAGAGGAGGAGGAGGAGGAGGAGGAGGAGGAGAAGGGAGGAGGAGGAGGAGGAGGAGGGAGGGAGGAGGAGAGAGAGGACTTCATTGTGATTTTGACATGAGGAGGAAGAGGAAGGAAGGAAGGAAGGGAGAAAATGATGGATAGGAGATGAAGGAAGGAAGGAAAGAAGGAGAGTGAAGAGGAATAGGAGGAGGAGAAGATTAGGGAAGAGAAGAAGGGAGGTAAGGAAGAGAAGAGGAAAGAAAGGGAGGAAAGGGAGAAGAAAAAGAGGGAGAAAAGGAAAATGAGAGATTGAGAGAGGAATGCAAGGGAGAGGAGGAGGAGGAGGAGGAGGAGAGAAGAGAGAGCCTGTCATTTGCACCAATAACGGAAAATGACCGCGAGGAGGAGGAGGAGGAGGAAGAGGAGGAGTTAACTTAAGACTAGAAGCAAAAACTAAATCATGAATCGAAGTAAAAAAAAATAAAGGAAGAAGAAGAAGAGGAAGAAGAAGAGGAGGAGGAGGAGGAGGAGGAGGAAAAACGAGAAATCAAAAGAAGAACCGAAAAACTAAATAATAAGAACAGAAGAAGAACGAAACTTAAAGAAGAGGAGGAGGAGGAAGAGAGAAGAAGAAGAGGAGGAGGAGAAGACAATTAAGAAGAGCACGCGACGAAGAAAGTGGAAACGAAGAGGAGGAGAAAAACTAGAAGAACAGGAGTGGAGGAGGAGGAGGAGGAGGAGGGGCACGCGATCCACGAAGCTGCAGAACAAGAAAAAAGAAGACTAACCACAAGATGATCCAAATAAAACAAGAAAAATGAAAGAAGACAAGGAGGAGGAAGAGGAGGAGGAGGAGGAGGAGGAGGAAGGTGATGAAGGTAAATAATAAACTGTAGCAAAAAAGAAGAAGGAAGAAGAAGAAGAAGAAAAAGAAGAAGAAGAAGAGGAATAAGTAGAAGAAAGTGGAGGAGGAGGAAGAAGAAGAAGAGGAATAAGTAGAAGAAAGTGGACGAAGAAGAAGAAGAAGAAGAAGAAGAAGAGGAAGGAGGAGAATAAATCTAAGAAAGGGAGGAGGAGGAGGAGAAAGAGGAAGAGGATGAAGAAGAAGAAGAAGAGAAGAAAAAGAAGAACAAGGGAGAAAGAGGAGGAGGAGGAGAAGAGCGAGAAGAAGAAGGAGGAGGAGGAGGAGGAGGAGGAAGAGAAGAAGAACGAATACCAAAGAAGTCGAAGGAGGAAGAGGAGGAGGAAGAGGAGGAGGAGAACAAGTCCGGGAGAGAAGAAGAAGAAGAAGAAGAAGAAGAAGAAGAAGAAGCAGTTTAAAAAAAAGTAGTAGTCGTCGGAAGAGAATTCAGAGGAGGAGGAGGAGGAGGAGGAAGGAGGAGGGAGGGAGGGGGGGGGGGGGGGGATGCCCAGGTAGAAGAGTTACCTGTCGAGGCCGGAGCGAGGGCGGTAATTACAGTGTCTTTACCTGGGGCAGTGAACACACGAGCTCCGCTGCTGCCCCGCTCACCTGCGTTCACCTGGGCGGGGCGGGGCGGGGCGGTGGAAGGGGTGGAGGTGGTGTGGATGATATATAGTATACGGAGGCTGGTATCTAGTGGAGGAGGAGGAGGAGGAGGAGGGGGGAAGAGTGAAGAAGGAGAACATATAGAAAGATTATATTAGGAAAGTGAAGGAGGAGGAGAAGGAGAAGAAGGAGGAGGAGGAAGAAGAGGAAATAGAAGTTGTAACAGGAGACGAAGAAGTAGAAGGAAGATGAAGAAGAAGAAACAAAGATAAAGAGGAGGAAAGAAGAAACTGGCGGAGGAGGAGGAAGACGAAGAAAAAGAAGAAGAACCTCTTGGAAGAAACTGGAGGAGGAGAAGAAAGAGGGAGAAAAAGGAGAAGAACCACTTGGAAGAACTGATCACCAAGACCTACATGTTATTTACTTACATTTTTCAACTCCTTCACCCTTTGGTCGAGCTACAATGTTCCCGAACCTCAGCATACATTTGAACTTCCTAGTGTGACCCGCGGAAGGATTAAAGCACTTCTGTAGGCAAGCTCGAATGTGTTTAGGGCACCCCCGACGCAGCAAAGTGACGGTAAATGCGAAAATTCACGAACTTCAACATACATTTGAACTTGCCTAACTGGACCTTTTGGGCATGATAGTTGGGTAGCCCTAACCTAGAGTGACCTGCCCTGACCTAGTGTGTACAAAATTCACGAACTTCAGCATACATTTGAACTTTCCTAACTGGACCTTTTGGGCACGATAGTTGGGTAGCCCTGACCTAGAGTGACCCGGCCTGACCTAGTGTGTACAAAATTCACGAACTTTTGCACACATTTGAACTTGCCTAACTTGACCTTTTGGGCATGATAATTGGGTAGCCCTGACCTAGTGTGTACAAAATTCACGAACTTTTGCACACATTTGAACTTGCCTAACTTGACATTCTGCCCATGATAGTTGAGTAGCCCTGACCTAGAGTGACCCGGCCTGACCTAATGTGACCCGCGGAATGATTAAAGCACTTCTGTAGGCAAGCTTGAATGCGTGTAGGTCACCCCCGACGCAGCAAAGTGACGGTCAATGAGATTCTTAAAGCAAGTGATTGTTTCCGCACTAACCACTAATCCGGGAAGCCTGTTGCAGTGGCGGAGAAGGAGGAAGAGGAAGATGATTATTCGGGCGTTTAGGTCATGGCGCCGCAAAGAGGAAGAGGAGGAGGAAGAGGAAAAAGAAGAAAAATAATTAAGATGAAGAAGAGAAAGAAAGAAGAAAGACAAGATTGAAGAACATGAACAAAAACGAAAACAAGAAAAAAACAAAACAAAAAAACAACAACGATACTAGGGCACAAGTTGGACTGGTTGAGAGGAGGAGGAGGAGGAGGAGGAGGAGGAGGAGGAGGGGCAAGAGGCGGGGAAGCGAAACATTGTGACACGGAGGGCGAATAGTTGCTTCTGAAGAGGAGGAGGAGGAGGAGGAGGAGGAGGAGGAAGAAGAACTGGCTGCCGCATCATGCCCAGAGCACTGTTTCTCTCTCTAATAAGAGTAACACAAGGGGAGAGAGAGAGAGAGAGAGAGAGAGAGAGAGAGAGAGAGAGAGAGAGAGAGAGAGAGAGAGAGAGAGAGAGAGAGAGAGAGAGAGCACACACACACACACACACACACACACACACACACACACACACACACTCTGCAATTTCCAAGAAACTGGATTAAAAAAAAAAAAAAAAAAAACGGAGAGAAACAGAGAGAGAGAGAGAGAGAGAGAGAGAGAGAGAGAGAGAGAGAGAGAGAGAGAGAGAGAGAGAGAGAGAGAGAGAGAGAGAGAGAGAGAGAGAGAGAGAGAGAGAGAGAATAAAAGAACCAAGAGAGAAAACGGAATCAATATATACGAAGAAAAAGAAAAAAAAAATAAAGAAAAAATGGCGAAAACTAAATGTTGGATAAAATGACTGGGATTCGAACCCTGGACCGGAGGATGAAAAATGGTGTTACGCTGACGATGATTGCAAATTATACCCCTCCCCCCCCTCCTCCATATCTCCTCCTCCTCCTCCTACCTCTGAGCTACCGTCTCCTCTTTTTCTTCGTCGTCTTCCTCCTCCTCCTCCTCTTCAATCTCCTCTTTTTCCTCCTCCTCTTCTTCGTCTTCCTCCTCCTCTCTCTCTCTCTCTCTCTCTCTCTCTACGAAGGAAGGAAATGGAGAAAGAAGTAGAGGAGAGGAAGGAAGGAAGGAGAGGAAGGAGGGAAGGAAGAAAGAGAGAGAGGAAGGAAGGAACTGGAGAAAGAAGTATAGAGGAGAGGAAGGAAGGAAGGAGGGAAGGAAGAAAGAGGGAGAGGAAGGAAGGAAATGAAGGAAACAAAGAAGAAGAAAAAAAAAGAAATGAGGAAGAACGTGAAGAATAGAAAGTAAAAAGAAAAAAAGAAGAGAATGTATTGAAAGCAGAAAAGAATTTGACATTTGACAGTCTGAAACATTAACCTTTTGTTGTTGTTGTCGTTTTGCCTTGTTGATGCACGTTCTTGGCAGCAAACGTGACCTGCCGTGTGTGCCTATCGACGCGGCAACCCTTCACACCTGCCCTTACATAATTAACCTGTTCTCGTTACCTGTGTTTACCTGTCCGAGCCGCTCACCTGGGCAAAAGTCACGCCTCACTTTTTATGGTGAAATAGCAAGATAGTGAGTTATTTATACACACGAAAGACCAACTACTACTACTACTACTACTACTACTACTACTAATTCAAGTTTTTAAAGGGCGTCGGTGGCTGAGTGGAAGGAAGCGTGCAGGAGGCCTCAGGTTCACGTCCAGCCCGCGCTAAAAACAAGCTGGCAATGTTTCACCCACCGCCGAGTGTCCCAAGGCTACCCACACGCTGCCCTGAAGAACACCTGTCAACCCGGACTCCAAATTCTCTCTCTACTCGTAAAAGGAGGATCAAAGATGAGCTCCGGGGGCCAGCGTGAGCCAAGCTAGATGGCGCCACTACACAAACTTTCCCGCGCCATAACCCCCACCACCCCCACCAAGAAAGCCTGCCCAGAAATATAAGTTTTCTTCACATTATTTTTTTCCAGTCTGAAGAAAGAAAGAAAGAAAAAAAAAGAGCGAGAATGTGGGGAAAAAATTGACTTGTATGTATTTAAGGGAGAAACACACACACACACACACACACACACACACACACACACACACACACACACACACACACACACACACACACGAGAGAAAAGGAAGAGAGTAGGACTATTTTGAAGGACCGGAAGTGACTCTTGAGGGGGCATAAAAGGAGTATTGTGGGAGGAGGAGGAGGAGGAGGAGGAGGTTTGTTTGAAAGCTTCTTGTGTGTATTTGCAGTGACACGAGAAACAGATTTAGAAAAGGAAGGAAGGAAGGAAGGAAGGAAGGAAGGAAGGAAGAGAGAGAAGGAAAGTGAATGAAAAAGGGGGAGAAAGGAAAGGAGGAAGAAAGGGAGGGAAGGAAAGGGAAAGAAAGCCGGGAGAAAGGAGAAGGATGGCATAAATTTGGGGAGAGAAAGAAGAAAGGAGAGGAAAAGGGAGGGAGAAGAAGGAAAGAAGGAAATGAAGGAAATGGAAAGGAGGGAACGGAAAAGGATGTAAGAAATGAAGATAAAAATAACGAAGGAATGAAGGAAGGGAGAAGAAAAGAAGGAAGGAAAAGGAAAAAGGAAGAAAAGAAGGAAGACAAAGAAAGGGAGAGAAAGAAAATTGATAAATACAAATGAAAAGAAAAAAGAAAAAACAAAGAAAATAAGAAAAGTAAAAGAAAGAAAGGAAGGAAGGAAGGAAGGATGGAAGGAAGGAAGATTAAATTGTTGAGACGTAACTAAGGAGGAGAAGGAGGAAGGAAGGAAGGAGGAGGAAGGAGGAGGAAGAGGAAGACGTCGGTGCGTAATGATATTTGATGATGGGAGAATGAAAGTGAGGAGGAGGAGGAAGAGGAGGAGGAGGAGGAGGAGGAGGAGGAGGAAACAGAAACGAGAGAAAATGAGACGAAGAAGGAGAAGAAGAAGAAGGAATAAACGAAAACAAGAGGAAAGTAGAAGAAAGTGAAAGAGGAAAGAGAAGAGGAAGAAGAGGAAAAGGAGGAGAAAGAAGAGGAAGAGGAGGAAAAGAAGAAAAACTAGAATACGAAAAGGAAATGGAAGAGAAGAGAGGAGGAAGAAGAAAAGAAAACAACAACAAATAAACAACAAAAAGAGCGCAAAAGAGAGCCCAAAGAAGAAGAAGAAGAGAAGGAAGAGGAAGAGGAGAATCAAGAGGAGGATCAGGAACCAGGTCGCAAGGGGATCGGATTCTATTGGTCTTGATGCGAAGAAAAACGTTCCACCAATTGAGATGTTTATTGCAAGGCTTCTCTTAGGGATGACGACACGTGCTATATTTAGAGGAAGAAGAAGAGGAGGAGGAGGAGGAGGAGGAGGAGGAGGAGGAGGAGGAGGAGGAGGAGGAGGAGGAGATGAAAGAGTAGATTAGGAAAAGGAAGATAAGAGTTGAGAAAGAAAGGAGAAACCGAGTTAGCAGGAAGATGACTATTACAACTACTACTACTACTACTACTACTACTACTACTACTACTACTACTATTACTACTACAGCTGCAACCTTATCTTCTGTTTTCATTCTAAGTCACAAGTGGTTTAATTTCCCAACCATTATTATCAACAACACAAATTCGTCGCTTCTAAAAATACCGAGAGAATGAAAACGAACTCGGGGTCATGTGAGTGAGGGAGGCTTGCTATTCTCTCTCTCTCTCTTGTTGTATTATGTTTGTTTAACCTTGTCTAACCTTCCCTCCTCCTTGCTTTCTTTCTTTTCTGCTTGTTATTCTTTCTCTAATCTCTCTTTATTTCTCTCTCTTTCTTTTCTGCTTGCTATCTTGTCTAACCTTCCTCCTTCTTGCTTTCTTTCTCTCTTTTTTTCTCTCTCTTTCTTTTCTGCTTGCTATTCCTTCTAATCTCTCTTTTTTTCTCTCTCTTTCTTGGTCTGTTATCTTCGTTTAACCTTGTCTAACCTTCCCTCTTTTTTCCTTTCTTTCTTTTTCTTTGTCAAAATACACAAGTTGACGTCTAATTACGTTCTTATGTTCGTATGTTCTCCTTACGTTCTTATGTTCTTATATCGCACCAGAACGACGTCGCCTCTCGATCCACAGTTTGTTTTGGTAGCGGGAAGATGCCGGTGTGATAATAGAGTCGTATTTTAAAACATTTCGTCACCCAAGTTCACATATTTGACAGGGCTTTCGTAGGGGCTGTAGGCCTTTCCAGGGGTAGTTTTATGACCCTGGTAGTAGTGTGACCTTTCTTCTATGCCATGAACCTTAAAAAACACTCATGAAAACCCGATTGATGCTCTCTTTGACCTTTAGAAACAGTTAAGGTCTTAAAATACAGCCCTGAGACGCACGTAGACGAATCGCCCCAATGTTTTACCGCCATTACGGGCATCGATTTGTATAACAGCACCGGTAGCAAGGCGTCGGAAAACATCGCTCGTGTGACTTGGCCCTAAGAGAGTTTGTAGTGCGAGAGTTAGCGTCATACGGCCCATTGAAAGCGTTACTGGGCTCACTTCTCCTCCTTCCTATAGCCGCCTCCTCCTCCTCCGTTCAAAGCGTTACTGGGCTCACTTCTCCTCCTTCCTATAGCCGCCTCCTCCTCCTCCTCCGTTAAAAGCGTTACTGGGCTCACTTCTCCTTCCTATAGCCGCCGCCTCCTCCTCCTCCGTTAAAAGCGTTACTGGGCTCACTCCTCCTCCTTCTCCTCCTCTAATGAAGTTTCCACACGAGGGAGAGTTTGCAATTCGGGTGTTATCGCTAATCAGCTCCTTAAAAGCGTTACTGGGCTCACTTCTCCTCCTCCTCCTGTAATGAAGTTTCCACACGAGGGAGAGTTTGTAGTACGGGAGTTAGCGTTACTCGGCCCGTTCAAAGCGTTACTGGGCTCACTTCTCCTCCTTCCCATCGCCTCCTCCTCCTCCTCCTCCTCCTGTAATGAAGTTTCCACGTGACGTCCTACAGTAACGGAGCGAGGCGGCCGCTACTCCCTAACTGCCTCGGCCGCCCTGTCTGTCTGTCTGTCTGTCTGTCTGTCTTCCTGTTTGTCTTCCTTGGTCACTCCCTGTCTGTCTGTCTTCTCTGTCTTTCTGTCTCCCTTGCTTGCTGTCTTGTTTTCATCCCTGTCTTCTTGTCTTCTCCCTTTCGCTGTCTGTTTCTGTCTTCCTGTCTGTCTGTCTGTCTGTTTGGCTTTATTTTTTGCTCTCTCTCTCTCTCTCTCTCTCTCTCTCTCTCTCTCTCTCTCTCTCTCTCTCTCTCTCTCTCTCTCTCTCTCTCTCTGCCTCGTTGCCCCCCTCTCCTCGTCTAAGCACACACACCTGCCCTTCCGCACACACACACACACACACACACACACACACACACACACACACACACACACGCACACACACACACACACGCCAGAATTCCATCGTCTTTTCATTGCTTTCTTTTACTGTTTTTGTCTTCGTTTTTTTTTTTTCGTTTTTAATTATTTATCAACACCTGTATAGAATATTAACACACACACACACACACACACACACACACACACACACACACACACACACACACACACACAGTAATATTCCTTTCTTCCCTTTAATGCTACAAATAAATTCTTCAGTCCAGTCATCGTTTGAATATCATAATGTGTGTCCCTTAACATATAGTACTTTCATTATAATTCCTTTTAAATAGTGATAACAATATAATAGCATTTGTTAACAGTAAGAGAAGAACATGAGGAGCTTGCAAAGGGTGAGTCAGCTGGTCTACACATCGCGACTCCTTTTTCTTTTCCTATTATTTCCTTCAAGTGTCAGAAGATCACCCACATGCTGACCACACCTTCACCCTAACTTCAGCGACTTCAGGAGGAGCACCGGGGGCATCATGGGTCAAAGAGTCGCAACCACGGAAGTCACTATAAATAAAATACGACTGCGCCACTACCAAGCTGGGGTGGCACAAGAGGCCCCTCAAGGCAGCTTACCGGGGCTACGGGCAGCGCCTTGAGAAAATAAGAATACCAAAATAAAGTATAGAGAAAAATTTATTAAGATTTCCATGGACTGTTTTGTGATCCTGGTGATAGTTTTACACGACTTCTGAATCTTGAAAGGAAAAAGTCACCAATGAAATCCCGGTTAATCTTCTCTGGGGCATCGGGAAATGGTCGTAAAGGTAACCGGATACGTTTAAAAATATGGATAATGGACTTTGATGATCCTGGTGATAGTTTTACACGACTTCTGAATCTTGGAAGGGAAAAATAACCAATGAAATCCCGGTTAATCTTCTCTGTGGCATCGGGAAATGGTCGTAATGGTAACCCGATATGTTTAAGAATATGTATAATGAACTTCGGTGATCCTGGTGATAGTTTGACACAACGTCTGAATCTTGAAGGGAAAAAGTCACCTATGAAATCCCGGTTAATCTTCTCTGGGGCATCGGGAAATGATCGTAATGGTAACCCGATATGTTTAAGAATATGGATAATGAACTTTGCTGATCCTGGTGATAATTTTACAAGACTTCTGAATCTTGAAGGGAAAAAATCACTAATGAAATCCCGGTTAATCTTCCCTGTGGCATTGGGAAATGGTCGTAATGGAAGCCAGAGACGTTTAAAAATGTGGATAATGGACTTTGATGATCCTGGTGATAGTTTTACACGACTTCTGAATCTTGGCAGGAAAAAATGACCAATGAAATCCCGGTTAATCTTGTCTGTGGCCTTAGAAAATTGTAATGGGAGTCTGACATGTTTAAATAATATGGATAATGGAATGTTTTAGATGATCCCAGAGATTTTAGAAGACTTCAATCTTGGAAAAATGACCAATGAAATCCCGGTTAATCTTGTCTGTGGCCTTAGAAAATTGTAATGGGAGTCTGACATGTTTAAATAATATGGATAATGGAATGTTTTGTGATCCTGGTGAGAGATTTACAAGACTTCTGAATCTTGAAGGGGAAAAAATCACTAATGAAATCCCGGTTAATCTTCCCCGTGGCCTTAGAAAATTGTAATGGGAGCCTGGCATGTTTAAATAGTATGGATAATGGAATGTTTTGTGATCCTGGTGATAGTTTGACACGACTTCTGAATCTTGAAGGGAAAAAATCACCAATGAAATCCCGGTTAATCTTGTATATATTATTTTTTTCTTGTTTTCCTTCAATAATTTCCTTCGTTTTTTTTTTTTTCATTCTCGTACTCCAAATTATTTCTCTTCCTCTTTCTCTTCTTCCTCTTCATCTTTCTCCTCTCCCTCATTTTTCCCTCTTACTCCAATTATTTATCTTCTTCCTCTTCTTCTTTCTTCTTAGTGGCCTTGGGAAATTCTCGTAAGGGAGTCTGAGCGGTTTAACAATATAGGCCTATGTCTTTGCGCCTACCGTATTGGCACTCCCCGCACGACCGCCACATTTCGAAATCACGGCTTCTTTGCGATATGAAAACACACAAACACACGAACACCCCCCCACGAGCACGATGCAGACAGACATTTGACACGATACAAACAAAGGTAACCAAAGAAGACAGCTCTCTCTCTCTCTCTCTCTCTCTCTTCTACAGGTAAACACACGCGCGCGCTTGATTGCCAAACAGGTGTGTGTATGCGTGAGTGTGTGTGTGTGTGTGTGTGTGTGTGTGTGTGCGCGGAAGAGGAAGTGAAAAGACATGAGGAAAAGAAAGAAAATAACAGCAATAAAGAGAGAGAGAGAGAGAGAGAGAGAGAGAGAGAGAGAGAGAGAGAGAGAGAGAGAGAGAGAGAGAGAGAGAGAGAGATTAGTTAAGAAGTATTAAGAGGAAGAGTCGCAAGCATACGAAAGAAGAAAGAGGAAGAGGAAGAAAAAGAAGGGGAAGAAGAGGAAGAAAAAAATATGTATAAGAAGAGGAGAAAAAAGACAACGTGGAGGAAAAAAGGAAATAAAAGGATAAAGAAGGAAAAGAAGAAAGCGATATAAAGAAAAAGGGAAGAGGAAAAGGAAGAAAAAGGAGGAAGAGGAAGAAGAGAAAGACGAAGAGAAAGATAATTGGAATAAGAGGAAGAAAAAAAGACATAGAAGAAAAAGACAAAGAGATCAAAATAGAAAAGGAAAAAGGATGAAGGAAAATAAGGAGGAAGGAAAACGAGAAGAAAAAGAGGAAAAGGAAAAAGAGAAAGACGAAGAGAAAGATAATTGGAGTAAGAGGAAGAAAATGAGACATAGAAGAAGACAAAAAGGATAAGATAGAGAAGGAACAAGAGCGAAAGAAAATAATGAGAAAAAAAGAGGAAAAGGAAGAAAAGGAAAACAAATAATTGGAGTAAGAGGAAGAAAAAAAGACGTAGAAGAAAAAAAGGACAAGATAGAGAAGACAAAAGAACGAAAGAAAATGAACAAGGAAAACAAGAAGAAAAAGAGGAAAAAGAGGAAGACAAATAACTGGAGTAAGAGGAAGAAAAAAGACGTAGGAGACAAAAAGGACAAGATAGAGAAGACAAAAAGAGCGAAAGAAAATAATGAAAGAAGGAAAACAAGAAGAAAAAGAAGAAAAGGAAGAGAAATAATTGGAGTAAGCGGAAGAAGACAAAATTTGAAGAAGAGAAGAAGGACAAGATAGAGAAGAAAAAAGAACAAAGAAAAAATAAGAAAAAAGGAAAAGAAAAAAAAATGAAGAAAAAGGGAATAAGGGAAAATGAAAACTACAAACCAAAACAGGAAGTGGCGAGGAGGAAAAAGAAGAAAAGGAGAAGACAAAAAGAAAACAAAAGAAAACAGAAAACCTCAAAAACCTCAACGAACGCCCCTTAGAAAAAAAACTTCAAAACCAACAAACACAAAAAAAGGGAAGGAAGAAAAAGCCCTTCCCCCCTCCCCCCCAAAAAAAGGGTAGGCCTAAAAAATGCAACAAAGAGGAGGAAGAGGAGGAGGAGGAAGAGGAGCCTTGATGAACCCGTAAGAAGAGGAAAACAAAAGAAGACAATGGTGGTTCTTTTTCTTCTTCCTCTTCTCATCATCAAGACAATAATGTGTTCGTTAGTAAGTTTGTTCGTTAGGAGGATGTGGCGATGTGGTTCTCCTCTTCCTATTCCTCCTCCTCTTCCTCTTTATTCCTTCTTTCGTGTCTATGGCGTGTGTGTGTGTGTGTGTGTGTGTGTGTGTGTGTGTGTGTGATGCGGGTTGGTGCTATAATGAACTTAGATGGTAGTGATGCTGGTGGTGGTGATGGTGGTGGTGGTGATGGTGGTGATGTTACAGGACGAATCCATCACCTTACATCACCACACACACACACACACACACACACACACACGCACGCACACACACACGCAAACCCTAAACGAAATTACAACCAGACTTCCCAATTAGCGAACTACAGTCAACCAGTCAGTCAAACCAGCAGTCAAGCGCGCACAGTCACATCTTCCAGTCAGTCAGTCAGTCGCTCCTTCGGTCAGTCAGTCAGTCACTCCAGTCAGTTAGTCAGTCAAATCACCAGTCAGTTAATCAGATCACCATCCAGTCAGTCGGTTATTGTCACTTACTCGGTCTGCAGTCAGTCAGTCAGTCAGTCAATCCTTCTATCACACTACCAGTCAGTCAGTTAGTCAGTCAATCAATCAGTTTAATCTTCTCTCAAATTACCACTCAGTCGGTCAGTCAACCAGCCAGTCAGTCAACCAGTTATTCAGTCAACCAGTCAGTCAACCCTTCTCTCACATTACCAATCAGTCAATCAGTTAATCGTTTCCTCACATTGCCAATCAGTCAACCAGTCAGTTAGTCAATCACACATCCGTCAAATCACGCACTCCTTCACTCACCTCAAGCCCCGTGACCACATCCTTACAGGCGGAGGGCGGCAGCGTCTCCTCTAGGGCCACCACCACACCCTCGTAGCCGTTTCTCACAAGCACAACACCACCGGAGCCGCAGACGAGCCCCAGCGCCACCAGCAGGAGCCCGAACACCCTCACTCCCGAAGGCGCCATGGTTGAAGTCTCGTCGGGTGGTTAGCTTGCACGCTAGTTCGATACCCGGTGCATCATAGCAAGGCCCCTTCTGCAGCGTCTTCGTCAGTCACTATTCTATCACTAGTCCGCTCCTCACGGCACTTCCAGGCCTGAGTCAGTGCCAGAACCCGTGCCAAATAGGATCACTACGCTGGGAGAGGTTCGCACCCCTTCGTCAGGTCCAGGAGAAGGCGCCGCACTGGTCTCTATAGCGGGTTCAGTCAGTCACCACCGCACGCAGTCACAGGCAAGACTCGGGAGAAGTCACACACACCACGACTCTCTCCGCAACCACCGCATATACTGAGATCCCGAGCCCGAGATTCCCGCCACCAGTGATGCCGCGGGTTGGTCACTTCTCGGCCAACATCCAACCGCGTCGCAGAGCTGGGAGGCTGCCGCGGGAGGTGGGAGGGGCGCGCGCTGCCACCCCGCTGCCTGACGCACGACTCACGCCTAACTTCGGCAATGTTCGGCGTTCGGGAAGCTTGACTAACACGACCTGAGAGTGTTTACTGATGAACTATGATACTGGGGACTCTTATCGATACTTAGAACTTAACTATATCAATTTTTTTTAGCATGTACAGAGAGCGAGATGAAAAAGAGCGTAAGAAAGAAAGAAAAAATAGTAAAATCAAGGTTTCAATACAGCCATTATTATCTAACCCAATAAGAACGCCCTCCAAAACGTTCTTTCACCTTCCCCTCCACATCAAGGAACGGCAAATCACACAAGCAACCAAAATTCGTTCACCAGTCAACCAGAAAACACCACCACCACCACCAACCCCAAGCTTCACAATAACGAGGTTCAACTCACATCATACCTCTTCCCTCCGACTTCTCTCCATTACCTCCTTCCCTCCAGCTATCCCTCCCTCCCTCTACCTATTCTCTCCATCTGGGGGGGAGGGAAGGAGGGGAGGGGAGGGGTGGTGGGCTGCTCTACTACCTACAACAAGGGCTTATATCAGCCTTCTAAGATGTATTAAGAGACCCTCAGGCACTGGGAGGGATGGAGGTAAGGGAGGGAAGGGAGGGAGGGAAAGGGAGAAGATAGGGAGAGAAGGATGCTGGGTGGTGTTGGTGGTTGCTATAGTGGTGGAAGTGGTTGTCCGGTAGTAGCAGTAGTAGTAGTAGTAGTAGTAGTAGTATGTATCGGGAATATAAACATGGGTGGAGGTATCTTTTATGTAGTAGTAAAAAAAGTAGTAGTAATAGTAGTAGTAGTGGTAGTGGTAGTAGTAGTAGTAGTAGTAGTAGTTTGGAGGTGAGAGCAGATCTAGATTTAACAGAAGGAGGAGGAGGAGGAGGAGGAAGGAAAAGGAGGACGAGGAAGAAGGAGAAGGAAGAGGAGGTTATGTCTAGATAATGAAGCAAAATATTCTCGTTCACATCAAAAAAGACTAAATTACAAAATATTTTAAAGTATTCAAACAACTCTCTTCTAAAACTAACTATTCTGAACTATTCTAACTTCTAAACTGACTATTCCAAACTATTCTGACTTCAAAAAATAAAACTATTCAAACTCTTCTATTCTAAAGTATTCTAAAAAACAAAATATTCTGACACAAAGGAGAGAAAAAAATGTCGTACGGGTAATAATAAGTCTAATTCTGGTCCATCATGTGACGCGCGGAGCTGCCGTCAGATGGGGCCCCAGTCTGCCGCTAATGGCCGTGTAATTCTCCCGTCTCTTGCACGAACGGTTGGCATATGCACGTAATACATCCACCGCTGCTCCTGTCTCTAATATGCTAACTGTTGTAGAGTGGATGAAACTGACTCACTATCCACCAGTCGTCCACTTTTCTTATGCAGGAGTAGACAAGGCTCTTCACTCTTTCATCGGTTGACATTTGCACGTAATACTTCAGCCACTGGTCCCGCCACACCTGTCTCTAATAGGCTAACTGTAGTAGAGTGGATGAAACTGACGCACTATCCACGAGCTTCAACGTCCGACACTGCAAATTCACTCTCGTCCAGTTTTCTTATGCAGGAGTTGACATGAATCTCCACTCTTTCATCGCTCCGACTCACGAATCTTCATTTCTTCATCCCTAGAACTTTGATACTCATAGAATTTACTAGACCTTTAAATAAAAAATAAATAAATGTGATCCAACTTTCTGATGCAAGAGTTGACACGGATCTTCACTCTTTCATCCCTCAGACTCCCGAATCTTTACTCCCTCATCTCTAAAACGATAAAGACCAGCTTCAGCACGGGAGGGAAGGGTTACGCCAGGCCGATAGGGTTAGGATCTTTGAAACTGAAGAAAAATAATGTCTTAAAACTTTCTAATGCAAGAGTTGACACGAATCTTCACTCCTTCATGACTCAAACTCACAAATCTAAACTCCCTCATGTATAAAACCGAAAAAAAAGACCAGCTTCAGCACAGGAGGAAGGGTTACGCCAGGCCGATAGGGTTAAGATCTTTGAAACTAAAGAAAAATAATGTCCTAAAACTTTATAATGCAAGAGTTGACACGAATCTTCACTCCTTCATGACTCAAACTAAAAAATCTTCACTCCCTCATCTCTAAAACCGAAAAAAAAGACCAGCTTCAGCACGGGAGGGAAGGCTTACGCCAGGCCGATAGGGTTAGGACAAGGGACAAGGGATCACTGTAAAAAAAATTCATCCGTGTCAGCACAAACAAGGGGCCAACCCGACCAGTCTTATAACCCCTTCAAGAGGCCTTAGAAGCATCATGAGCCGAAACGTAAACACACACACACACACACACACACACACACACATGGACCACACACACGCACGCACACATGCACACGGAAGATAATAAATTGCAATCATTATAGAGTGTTTATGTGTACCATGATTCAGCTACCAGGAGGAGGAGGAGGAGGAGGAGGAGGAGGAGGAGGAAGAGGAGGAAGAGGAGGAAGAGGAAGAGGGGGAAGAGGACATCACGACATCGACCACAAGTACAATATCAGTGGTCATAAATAATAGTAGTAGTAGTAGTAGTAGTAGTAGTAGTAGTAGAAGTAGCAGTAGTAGTAGTAGTAGTAGTAGTAGTAGTAGTTGTTGTTGTTGTTGACGTTAAAAAAATAAAATCCAAAAAAAAAAAAATAACAGAAGGAGAAAGAGGAGGAGGAGGAGGAGGAGGAGGAGAAAGAGGAGACAACCACCTAACACTCTTCCTCTTCCTCCTCCTCCTCCTCTTCCTCCTTCTCCTCCTCCCCTCATCTCCCGTTTCTCTCTCCCTCCCCTCCTGTCCCCTCAAGAATGACCTCTCCGTTCCCTCCTTGACCCCTCCACCCTAGGTCATGGGAGAGAGAGAGAGAGAGAGAGAGAGAGAGAGAGAGAGAGAGAGAGAGATGAGTGTGTGAAGAAACTTGGTCGTCTCGTTAGTGTGTTCGAATGTTTGTTTACCTCTCTCTCTCTCTCTCTCTGATGTGTTGATTTTTTAACTGCTTTGTTCGGACCTTTTTTTTTTTTTCTTTCTTCTGCTTCCTTTCCTTCTCCTCCTCCTCCTCCTCCTCCTCCTCCTCCTCCTCCTCCTCCTCCTCCTCCTCCTCCTCCTCTTCCTCCTTTTAAACTTGCATGTAATATTCTCTTTTCCTCCTCTTTTGATATTACAGGTATTAGAGTCTTCTTCTTCTTCTTCCTCCTCCTCCTCCTCCTCTTCATAGTCATCATCTTCTTCCTCCTCCTCTTCCTCAGGTATCACGGTCTCTGCGTTTTCTGTAATTATATAATATTCCTCTTCCTCTTTCTTCTTCTGTCTTCTCACGGGATCGGTCTTCTTCTTCTTCTTCCTCTTCTTCTTCTTCTTCATTTTCTCCTTGTTCGTGGTCTTCTTCCTCTTCTTCATTTTCTTCTTGTTGTTCGTCTTCTTCTTCCTCTCCTTCTTCTTCTTTTTCTTCTTCCTCTTCTGCTTCTTCTTCTTCCTCTTCTGCTTCTTCTTCTTCTTCTTCTTCTTCTTCTTCCTGTTCCTGATTTTCCTATTTTCTCCTCCTCCTCCTACACACACACACACACACACACACACACACACACACGCAAACAAACACACACATACAAGTTAGCACGTCAGGAGGGGGAGGAGGGGAGAGGTAAGGGGGGACGGAAGGGGGAGGGTGGAGGGTGGGGGGGGGGGTCCTAAACCAATACTGTCCCTTACCGAATGTGACCACAACGTGTCTAAGACGAGATGAAAACAAGAGAATTTGCCCAAACAAGGAGGGGTGGTTACTCTCTCTCTCTCTCTCTCTCTCTCCTTTCTTCTTTTTCCTATTTACTTTTTCTTTCATTTTCTTTCTTTTTTCTTCATTTCCTTCTTTTTTTTCTTTCTCCCTTCTCTTCTTTCTTTATGTGCTAATTCTCTCTCTCTCTCTCTCTCTCTCTCTCTCTCTCTCTCTCTCTCTCTCTGATACAAGAAGAAAAAGAAGAGAAATGGAGATAAGGAATGGAGATAAAGAGGAAGATGAGAGAAAAGAGGAGGAAAGAGGAAGAAGAGAAGGAGGAGGAGGAGGAGGAGGAGGAGGAGGAGGAGGAGGAGGAGGAGGGAAAGAAGAACAAACATAAGAAAGACCTAAATACCTGCTTCTTATGGTCAAATTACACACACACACACACACACACACACACACACACACACACACACACACAC